>NW_026913651.1:0-10657 GCF_034315485.1 Pezoporus occidentalis | reverse complement strand
GGGGAATGGGGGTGATGGGGGGAATGGGGGAAATGGGGGAATGGAGGCAATGGGGGTGATGGGTAATGGGGGCAATGGGGTAATGGAAGTGATGGGGGCAATGAGGGTAATGTTGGCAATGGGGGCAATGGGGGTAATGAGTGGAATGGGGGTAATGGGGGTAATGGGTGGAATGGGGGTAATGGGTGTGATGGGAGTGATGGGGGAATGGGGGGAATGGGGTAATGTGGCCAATGGAGATAATGCAGGCAATGGGGGCAATGGGGCCAATGGGGGTCATAGGGGCAATGGGGGTAATGGGGGAAGTGAGGGGGAATGGGGGTAATGAGACAATGGATGCAGTGGGGGAAGTGGGGGGTAATGGAGGCAATGGGGGGTAATGGGGGCAAAGGGGGTAATGGGGGCAATGAGGGGAATGGGGGAAATGGGGTGAAATGGGGGTAATGGGGGAAATGGGGGCAATGTGGGGAATGGGGGTAATGTGGGCAATGGGGGCAATGGGGGTAATGGGGGCAATGGGGACACCAATGGTGGGGTCAATGGGTACCACATCCATGGCTCTGGGTTGGGGTGGGCTGGGACCTGCTGGACACGCACCCCATCGCTGGCTGTCTCCTCATGGCGATGGGACCATCTTCACCCCAACCCCCCCCCCCAGATCCCACTCCACCCAATGCAGACACATCTGGATGAGGGTCCCCCCAGTAACATCTGGAACCCCCACCCCCACCCCCTTGTCCTTGGGTCAGGGCTGCCCAAGGCTGCGGTGATCACGGAGCGGAAGCTGCTGGCGGCGGCCAGCCTGGCCCGGCTCTGCGGCGTGCGCCCACAGGACGTGGTCTACACCCCACTGCCGCTCTACCACGCTGCCGGGCTCATGGTGGGACTCGGGGGGTGCATCGAGATCGGTACGTGCCCCACGGGGGGGTGGAGGGTGATGGATCAGCGATGGATGGTGATGGATCAATGATGGATGGTGATGGATCAATGATGGATTGATGACGGATGGTGTTGGATCAGTGATGGATCAATGATGGATCGATGATGGATGAATGGTGGATCAGTGATGGATGGTGATGGATCAATGATGGATGATGATGGATCAATGATGGATCGATGAACGGATGGTGCTGGATCAATGATGGATCAATGGTGGATCAGTGATGGATGGTGATGGATCGATGATGGATGGTGATGGATCAATGATGGATGGTGATGGATCGATGATGGATGGTGATGGATCGATGATGGATGGTGATGGATCGATGATGGATCGATGGTGGATCAATGATGGATGATGATGGATCAATGATTGCTCAATGATGGCTCAATGATGGATGATGATGGATCAATGATGGATCAATGACGGATGGTGTTGGATCAATGATGGATGGTGTTGGATCAATGATGGATCAGTGATGGATGATGGATCAATGATGGCTCAATAATGGTTCGATGATGGCTCAATGATGGATGGTGTTGGGTCAATGATGGATCAATGATGGATGATGATGGATCAATGATGGATGACAGATCCCTGACGGATGATGATGGATGATGATGAATCAATGACGGATGCTGATGATGAATCAATGATGGATGATGATGGATCAATGATGGATTAATGATGGATGATGATGGATCAATGATGGATTAATGATGGATGATGATGGATCAATGATGGATGATGATGGATGGATGATGAATCAATGACGGATGATGATGAATCAATGACTGATGATGATGGACAATGATGGATCAATGATGGATTAATGATGGATGATGATGGATCAATGACGGATGATGATGGATCAATGATGAATGATGATGGATCAATGATGGATGATGATGAATCAATGATGATGATGGATGAAGATGGATCGATGATGGATCAACGATGGATTAATGATGGATGATGATGAATCAGTGGTGGATCAATGATGGATGATGATAGATCAATGATGGATGATGATGAATCAATGACAGATGATGATGGACGATTATGGATCAATGATGGATTAATGATGGATCAATGGTGAGTCAATAATGGATCAATGACGGGTGATGGCCACCCCACACCCAGGTGCCACCTGCGTCCTCCGCTCCAAGTTCTCTGCCTCCCACTTCTGGGACGACTGCCGCCGCTACAACGTCACCGTCATCCAGTACGTGGGGGAGCTCCTGCGCTACCTCTGTCAGAGCCCTCAGGTGATGACCCCCCCCACACCCCACACCCCCCCCCCAACCCTTGGGGTGCTGCTCTCACCCCCCATCACCCCACAGCGCCCCAACGACCGCGACCACCGGGTGCGCTTGGCGTTGGGCAATGGGCTTCGAGGGGACGTGTGGAAGAGGTTCCTCGACCGCTTTGGCCCCATCTCCATCCGGGAGTTCTATGGGGCCACCGAGGGCAACGGCGGCTTCATCAACTACACTGGGAAGATTGGGGCTGTGGGGAGAGCCAACATGTTCATCAAGGTGAGGAAGCACGGTGGGCAATGGCTGGGTGGGGGGAAGAGGTTGGGGGGCTCCAGGTCACTGGTGTCTCCATGGAGAAGTCAATGGCATCTATAGGGCTGGGTTGGTAGCAAAGAGGACCTCCAGGGCTTCTTCCCCTTTGAAGATCCTAATGGAGCGTCCTCCATTGGTTGGCCAACGTTGACTCCTAGGTTGGCATTGGAGGGTCCATGATGGACATGGATGGCCCTCCACTGGTTGGGTCCTCTCCATTGGTTGGGTCCTCTCCATTGGTTGGCCAACATCGACTCAACGGGTGGCTCTGGAGGGTCCATGGTGGATGTGGGTGTCCCTTCCATTGGTTGGGTTTGTGGTGACGTGAACGTCCCCTCCATTGGATGGCCAGCATTGAATCCAAGGTTGGGTTTGGAGGGCCCATGATGGACATGGATGTCCCCTTATTGATTGGCCAACGTTGACCCAACAGCATTGACTCTGAGGCTGCTTTGGAGGGTCCACGGTCCACACAGACACCTCTATTGCTTGGGCAACGTTGACCCAATGGAAGGCTCTGGAGGGTCCATGGGGAACATGGGTGTCTCTTCCATTGGTTGGCCAACTTGGACTCCCAGGTTAGGATTGGGGGGTCCATGATGGACGTGGACGACCCCCCACTGGTTGGGGCCTCTCCATTGGTTGGCCAACATCGACTCAATGGATGGTTCTGGAGGGTTCATGATGGACATGGATGTCCCTTCCATTGGTTGGCCACCATTAACCCAACAGCATTGACTCCAAGGCTGCTTTGGAGGGTCCGTCGTCCTCATGGACATCTCCATTGGTTGGCCAACGTTGACCCAATGGAAGGTTCTGGGGGGTCCATGGTGAACATGGGTGTCCCATCCATTGGGTGGCCAACATTGACCCTACAGCATTGATTCCAAGGCTGCTTTGGAGGGTCCGTGGTCCATATGGACATCTCCATTGGGTGGCCAACATTGACCCTACAGCATTGATTCCAAGGCTGCTTTGGAGGGTCCATAGTCCACATGGACATCTCCATTGGTTGGCCAATGTTGACCCAATGGAAGGTTCTGAAGGGTCCATGGTGAACATGGGTGTCCCTTCCATTGGTTGGGCACCATTAACCCAACAGCATTGATTCCAAGGCTGCTTTGGAGGGTCTGTGGTCCATATGGACATCTCCATTGGGTGGCCAACATTGACCCTACAGCATTGATTCCAAGGCTGCTTTGGAGGGTCCATGGTCCACATGGACATCTCCATTGGTTGGCCAATGTTGACCCAATGGAAGGTTCTGGAGGGTCCATGGTGAACATGGGTGTCCCTTCCATTGGTTGGGCACCATTAACCCAACAGCATTGACTCCAAGGCTGCTTTGGAGGGTCTGTGGTCCTCATGGACATCTCCATTGGTTGGCCAACGTTGACCCAATGGAAGGTTCTGAAGGGTCCATGGTGAACATGGGTGTCCCTTCCATTGGTTGGCCAACATTGACCCTACAGCGTTGATTCCAAGGTTGCTTTGGAGGGTCCATAGGGACACGACCACCTCCAGCACCCCAAGAAGAGCCCTTTTGATGCCATTTCTCCATCTCCAGCCACCCAAATGTCCATCCAAACGAGGTCTTCTCCCCCTTCTTCCCCTTGGTTGTGTCCTACAAGGTCTTGGGCTTGAGATACCACCATGAGCAGGGTCAGTGGGTGGCTCCCTCTCATTGAAAGGGCGATGGAGGGAAGCTCTTGGCCTTCATTCAGCCCATAAGGGGTGGCTTCCTCTTCCATCATCACCTCTTGGTCCTTCTTCTGTCCCCCCCCTCCCCAGTACTTTGCCCCCTTTGAGCTCATCAAGTACAACGTGGACAAGGAGGAACCGGTGCGAGACGAACGAGGCCTCTGCATCCCGGTGGGCCCCGGTACGATGGGATTGGACCTTGGGAGGTGGGAAGGGGACGGAGACGCAGCAAAACCACCCCTGAGGCCTTGGCATCAGCATCTCAGGGGGTGGAGGTGAAGCCACCAGAGAGACAGGAAGCAGTGGTGGGAGCAGCTTCGGAGCCTCTTTGTCCTCCCCATAGGTGAGACGGGGCTGCTGGTCACCAAGATCACCAAGGAGGCCCCATTCCATGGCTACGCCGGAGATCCCGTGGAGACGGAGCAGAAGATCCTAAGGAACGTCCTGGTCCACGGTGACGCCTTCTTCAACAGCGGCGACCTCCTCATGATGGACCACGAGAAGTTCCTCTACTTCCAGGACCGCGTCGGAGACACCTTCAGGTACCTCGGGTGGAGCCGGCCTGCCCAAAGGCGCACCCATGGGACCCCCTCCCACCTTCACCCTCTTCTTCTCCATAGGTGGAAAGGGGAGAACGTGGCCACCACAGAGGTGGAGGCCGCTCTTGCCATGGTGGACTTCATCCAGCAAGTCAACGTCTATGGGGTGTCCGTCCCAGGTGAGCTCCTGGTGGGGCTGAGGTGACCCAATGGGAGGCTCTGGGAGGGGCTCAACCACTTGAGGTGGCACCAAATGATCTCAAGGGGTCATTGAGAAGCTTGAAGGACCTCAAGGTGGACCCACAATGGCCACAGAAGGGGTTGGGGTGGATGGAAACCTTCGTGGTCTTCTATTGCCACCCACTTCGAGACGCTGCTTGACCACTTCATGTGGCAGAGGCTCAAAGTGGAGGCGCTTTGGACCCACCAAAAGAAGAGTCGACCAAGAGCAGGCTGACTGGGGCACGTAGCATGTCCGTACAATGGCCCAATTGACCCCAAAATGGCCAAAATAGGACTTTATGACCCCAAATCGGCTTCCACCATACAGTGGGCTCCTCCATCATGGCCCAAGTGGCCTCCAAGAAGGCTGAATGAGGACTTGGGTTGCCCAAATCAAGGCTTCATTGTTATGGGCATGGACATCACCCCTACGATGGTCAATGGAGCCCCTAGGAGAAGTCAAGGCTGGGGGGGTTTGGTGGCCCCATGTTGATGTTTTGGGCATGAAGGGCCTCCAAGAAAGATGAAACCCACCCAAAACGGGTGTTTTGGGCACCCAAGTGGGCACCAGGGTAGTCAATGGGGGGGGTGGTGGTGCTGGAGGTGACCATGGGGTGTCCATAGGGTGCGAGGGGAGATGTGGCATGGCCGCCATGTGCCTCAAGCCGGGGCACAGCTTCGATGGGCAGAAGCTCTACAGCTTCGTGGAGGATGTGCTGCCCGGCTACGCGGCGCCGCAGTTCCTGAGGGTGCAGGTCAGTGACTGCTTGTGCATCCCCATCCATATCCATCCATCCATCCATTCATCATCCATCCATTCATCATCATCCATCCACCATCCATCATCCACCATCCATCACCCATCCACCATCATCCATCCACCATCATCATCCATCCATCCACCATCCATCCATTCATCATCCATGCACCATTATCATCCATCCACCATCCACCCATCACCCACCCATTCATTCATCATCCATCCATCATCACCCATCCACCATCCATCCATCCACCATCCATCCATTCATCATCCATCATCCACCATCCATCACTCATCCATCATCTACTACCCATCCATCATCCATCCACCATCATCCATCCACCATCCATCCACCATCCACTACCCATCCATAATCCATCCATCATCATCCATCCACCATCCATCACCCATCCATCATCACCCATCCATCATCTACTACCCATCCATCATCCACATCCATCCATTCATCATCCACTACCCATCCATCACCACCAATCATCATCCATCCATCATCCATAATCACCCATCCATCATCACCAATCATCACCCATCCATATCCATCCGTCCATATCCATCCATCACCCATCATCACCCATCCGTATCCATGGCCATCATTCATCCATCATCTATCCATGCACCCATCATCCATAGCCATCCATCCCAACACAGACATCATCCACCCAGCCATCATCATCCATGCATCCATCATCACCCATGCATCCATCACCAACCAACCATCATCATCATCCATCCATCCATCCATCCATCATTATCCATCTCCATCCATCATCATCCATCAATCCATGCCCAACATGGCCGTCATCCATCCATGCAACCATCTCCAACATGGCCATCATCCATCCATCTACCCATCCATCTTCAACATGGCCATCCATCATCCATCCCAACATGCCCATCATCCATCCACCCATCCATCTCCAACATGGCCATCCATCACCCATCCATCCATCCATCCATCTCCAACATGGACGTCATCCATCCATTCAACCATCTCCAACATGACCATCCATCATCCATCCCAACACGGCCATCATCCATCCACCTATCCATCTCCAACATGACCATCCATCATCCATCCCAAGACGGCCATCCATCATCCATCCACCCATCTCCAACATGGCCATCATCCATCCACCCACCATCTCCAACACGGCCATCCATCATCCATCCACCTCCAACATGACCATCATCAATCCATCCCAACAAGGTCATCCATCATCCATCCACCCATCCACCTCCAACATGACCATCATCCATCCATCCCAACATGGCCATCCATCATCCATCCATCCACCCACCATCTCCAACATGACCATCATCCATCCATCCCAACATGGCCATCCATCATCCATCCATCCACCCACCATCTCCAACATGGCCATCCATCATCCATCCACCCATCCACCTCCAACATGACCATCATCCATCCATCCCAACATTGCCATCCATCATCCATCCATCCACCCACCATCTCCAACATGGCCATCCATCATCCATCCATCCATCCCAACATAGCCATCATCCATTCACCCATCCATCTCCAACATGGCCATCATCCATTCATCCACCCATCTCCAACATGGCCATCATCCATCCACCCACCATCTCCATCCCTCCCCGTATCCCTGTTCCTCCCCAGAACGCTCTGGAGATCACGGCCACCTTCAAGCAGCGCAAGAGCCACTTGGTCACCGAAGGCTTCGATCCCCGCGTCATCCGGGACCCGCTGTTCTTCCGCCACAAGCAGGCCAAGGCCTACGTGCCCCTGACCCCCGAGCTCCATGCCCGCATCCTGGACACGGCCCTGGCCCTCTAAGAGCCACCCCATTCCCTTCGGGAATTCCCTCGGGAGCCCCCTTCTCCTGACCCCCCTCTTCCCTTCGCCTTCCCCTGCGCTGGAATCAACCCCCAAGCCCTCCGTGTCCAACACGACGCTCAACCAACATCCCCCCAAGGCAGCATCATCGCCTCCCTCTTTCCCACCACGCTCCGGTTGCGGGAATGATGCCGGGAACACCACCCCATATCCCAAACGCACCCATGCCTTTTTATTCACACCCCCCCACACACAGCCAAGGGGGAGGCGGCCCCATCACTGCCCCCCATCCCCATCCTCCCGCTTCACCGCCGCTTCCCTGGCATCCCAACGGCGCTCCCGTTGGAGCTCGCCGACGCGGAGCCGGAGCCGTTGCTCCCTCCTTTTGCAGGCCTGGAGCTGCCGTTGGGCTTTCCCCAGCGCCTCCAGGGCCGCCTCGGCGCGGCGCTTCCAGAGCAAAGCGTTGCCCACCTGGTAGCTGTGCTCGCTCTGGATGTAGGCCCCGAGGCGCGGGGGCAAGCGGAGCACGTAGAGGGATGGGGATGGAGGCACGGGGCCGGAGCCCGGAGCCTCCGGGGGGGGTTTGGGGTTGGGACCCCGCGCTTCCGAGGAGCCGGGAAGAGCCGCGACGGCGCCGTGGTCGCCGGCCGGAGCCGAGCCCTCGGGCTCCCCCGGGAAGCAGGAGATGGGCAAAGGGAAAGGGGGGGACGGGGGGGGGGTGGGAAGAGGAGGTGGGGTCAGGGTGGGATGAGGCTGGGGTCAGGTGGGAGGAAGAGGGATCCAGTTGGGATGAGATCAGTTGGGATGAGGGTGGGGTCGGATGGGAGGAAGAGGGATCCAGTTGGGATGAGGATGGGTTCAGGTGGGAGGAAGAGGGATCCAGTTGGGATGAGGATGGGTTCAGGTGGGAGGAAGAGGGATCCAGTTGGGAAGGGTTCAGTTGGGATGAGGATGGGGTCAGTTGGGAAGAGGGGTTTCGATGCGAAGAAGAGGGGTTTTGATGGGAAGAGGGATCCAGTTGGGATGAGGATGGGTTTAGGTTGGAAGAAGAAGGGTCCAGTTGGGAAGGGTTCAGTTGGGATGAGGATGGGGTCAGTTGGGAAGAGGGGTTTCGATGCGAAGAAGAGGGGTTTTGATGGGAAGAGGGATCCAGTTGGGATGAGGATGGGTTCAGGTGGGAAGAAGGAGGGTCCAGTTGGGAAGGGTTCAGTTGGGATGAGGATGGGGTCAGTTGGGAAGAGGGGTTCAGATGGGTTGAAGATGAGTCCAGATGGGAAGAGGGATCCAATTGAGAAGAGGATGGGTCCAGTTGGGAACAAGAAGAAGAAGGCTCCAGTTGGGAAGAAGGCTCCAGTTGGGAAGGATTCAACTGGGAAAAGGATGAGTCCAATTGGGAAGAAGAATCCAGTTGGGAAGAAGAAGGCTCCACTTGACAGGAAGGATCCAATTGGGAAGAACCTGGCTCCAAATGGGAAGAAGGCGGTTCCAATCGGGACACAGAGGGATCCAATTGGGAAGCAGAGGGATCCAATCGGGACGCAGAGAGATCCAATTGGGAAGCCGAGGGATCCAATCGGGACGCGGAGAGATCCAATTGGGAAGCAGACGGCTCCAATTTGGGAGCAGAGGGATCCAATGGGGACGCAGAGGGATCCAATGGGGATGCAGAGGGCTCCAATGGGGACGCAGAGGGATCCAATGGGGACGCAGAGGGATCCAAAGGGGACGCAGAGGGATCCAATGGGGACGCAGAGGGATCCAATGGGGATGCAGAGGGATCCAATCGGGACGCAGAGGGATCCAAAGGGGACGCAGAGGGATCCAATGGGGACGCAGAGGGATCCAAAGGGGACGCAGAGGGATCCAATGGGGACGCAGAGGGCTCCAATCGGGACGCAGAGGGATCCAATCGGGACAACCTGGCTTCAAGCCTGGGTAGGACCAAGAGCACCCATCAAGGCTGAGGAGCACCCAAGCCAAGGTTCCCCCCCAGCCCTGCCCCATAGCACTCACCTCCACCTCCGGGTGCCCTTGAGAGGCTTCAGGGGGTCAGCAGCCGGGGGGGGCTTCAGCCGGTGGGGCCGGGGGGTCACCAGGTTGAAGAGGGTGGGGACGGCGCCTTCCTTCAGGCGGTGGTAACCACTGGGGGGGCACAAAGAAGGGGGTCCATGAGGGGGGTCCATGTCCATGGGGTCTATGGGGGGTCCATGGGGTCTATGGGGGTGTCCACCGGGTCTAAGGGGGATGTTCATGGGGTCTATGGAGGATCCAAGGGGTCTACAGGGGTGTCCATGGGGTCTATGGGGGTCCATGGGGTCTACGGAGTGTCCATGGGGTCTAATGGGAGTGTCCATGGGGTCTAATGGGAGTGTCCATGGGGTCTATGGGGGTGTCCACGGGGTCTATGGGGGTCTATGGGGTCTACGGGGGTGTCCATGCGGTCTAATGAGGATGTTCATGGGGTCTACGGGGATGTCCATGGGGTCTATGGGATGTCCATGGGGTCTATGGAGTGTCCATGGGGTCTATGGGATGTCCATGGGGTCTATGGAGGATCCATGGGGTCTATGCGGGTGTCCATGGGGTCTATGGGGTGTCCATGGGGTCTATGGGGTGTCCATGGGGTCTATGGAGGATCCATGGGGTCTATGGGGGTGTCTACGGGGTCTATGGGGTGTCCATGGGGTCTACGGGGGTGTCCATGGGGTCTAATGAGGATGTTCATGGGGTCTACGGGGATGACTATGGGGTCTATGGGGGTGTCCATGGGGTCTATGGGATGTCCATGGGGTCTATGGAGTGTCCATGGGGTCTATGGGATGTCCATGGGGTCTATGGAGGATCCATTGGGTCTATGCGGGTGTCCATGGGGTCTATGGGGGTCTCCATGGGGTCTATGGGGTGTCCATGGGGTATATGGGGGTGTCCATGGGGTCTATGGGGTCTCCATGGGGTCTATGGAGGCGAAAAAGGGGGGTCTAATGGGGGTTTGCATGGGCTTTATGGGATGTCCACTGGGTCTACGGGGGTGTCCATGGGGTCTACGGGGGTGTCCATGGGGTCTATGGGATGTCCAATGTCCAT
>NW_026913650.1:0-6067 GCF_034315485.1 Pezoporus occidentalis | reverse complement strand
TCCCTCCTGGCTCATCTGCTGTGGGAGCAGAAGCCAAACGTTCGTGCTGTACTCACTGTGCTGCTGGGCAGCTGAAAGCGACCAGCTGAGAATTTGGATTCAAATGGAGTTTTAGGTATGAAACCGAGGAGAGACTGCAATGATGGTGACACCGTTGCAAAGCAGCCTGTGTGCTGAAGAGGCCCAGCACTAGCTTTCCCTGCTGGTTCTTCTGCTGTGGGAGCAGATGCCACTGTTCTTTCTGTGCTGACTGTGTTGCTGCCAGCAGAGAGCAGGCTCTGAACTGATTCCATTCAAATGCTTTTCCTGTATGAAAGGGAGCAGTGAAAGCAACGATGGATGCACCAATGTAAAGGTGATTGTGTGCTGAACAGGTCCAGCACAAGCTTTCAATCCTGGCTCTTCTGCTGTGGGAGCAGAAGCCAAACGTTCGTGCTGTACTCACTGTGCTGCTGGGCAACTGAAAGCGACCAGCTGAGAATTTGGATTCAAATGGAGTTTTAGGTATGAAACCGAGGAGAGACTGCAATGATGGTGACACCGTTGCAAAGCAGCCTGTGTGCTGAAGAGGCCCAGCACTAGCTTTCCCTGCTGGTTCTTCTGCTGTGGGAGCAGATGCCACTGTTCATTCTGTGCTGACAGTGTTGCTGCGCAGCAGAGAGCAGGCTCTGAACTGATTCCATTCAAATGCTTTTCCTGTATGAAAGGGAGCAGTGAAAGCAACGATGGATGCACCAATGTAAAGGTGATTGTGTGCTGAACAGGTCCAGCACAAGCTTTCAATCCTGGCTCTTCTGCTGTGGGAGCAGAAGCCAAACGTTCGTGCTGTACTCACTGTGCTGCTGGGCAACTGAAAGCGACCAGCTGAGAATTTGGATTCAAATGGAGTTTTAGGTATGAAACCGAGGAGAGACTGCAATGATGGTGACACCGTTGCAAAGCAGCCTGTGTGCTGAAGAGGCCCAGCACTAGCTTTCCCTGCTGGTTCTTCTGCTGTGGGAGCAGATGCCACTGTTCTTTCTGTGCTGACTGTGTTGCTGCCAGCAGAGAGCAGGCTCTGAACTGATTCCATTCAAATGCTTTTCCTGTATGAAAGGGAGCAGTGAAAGCAACGATGGATGCACCAATGTAAAGGTGATTGTGTGCTGAACAGGTCCAGCACAAGCTTTCAATCCTGGCTCTTCTGCTGTGGGAGCAGAAGCCAAACGTTCGTGCTGTACTCACTGTGCTGCTGGGCAACTGAAAGCGACCAGCTGAGAATTTGGATTCAAATGGAGTTTTAGGTATGAAACCGAGGAGAGACTGCAATGATGGTGACACCGTTGCAAAGCAGCCTGTGTGCTGAAGAGGCCCAGCACTAGCTTTCCCTGCTGGTTCTTCTGCTGTGGGAGCAGATGCCACTGTTCATTCTGTGCTGACAGTGTTGCTGCGCAGCAGAGAGCAGGCTCTGAACTGATTCCATTCAAATGCTTTTCCTGTATGAAAGGGAGCAGTGAAAGCAACGATGGATGCACCAATGTAAAGGTGATTGTGTGCTGAACAGGTCCAGCACAAGCTTTCAATCCTGGCTCTTCTGCTGTGGGAGCAGAAGCCAAACGTTCGTGCTGTACTCACTGTGCTGCTGGGCAACTGAAAGCGACCAGCTGAGAATTTGGATTCAAATGGAGTTTTAGGTATGAAACCGAGGAGAGACTGCAATGATGGTGACACCGTTGCAAAGCAGCCTGTGTGCTGAAGAGGCCCAGCACTAGCTTTCCCTGCTGGTTCTTCTGCTGTGGGAGCAGATGCCACTGTTCTTTCTGTGCTGACTGTGTTGCTGCCAGCAGAGAGCAGGCTCTGAACTGATTCCATTCAAATGCTTTTCCTGTATGAAAGGGAGCAGTGAAAGCAACGATGGATGCACCAATGTAAAGGTGATTGTGTGCTGAACAGGTCCAGCACAAGCTTTCAATCCTGGCTCTTCTGCTGTGGGAGCAGAAGCCAAACGTTCGTGCTGTACTCACTGTGCTGCTGGGCAACTGAAAGCGACCAGCTGAGAATTTGGATTCAAATGGAGTTTTAGGTATGAAACCGAGGAGAGACTGCAATGATGGTGACACCGTTGCAAAGCAGCCTGTGTGCTGAAGAGGCCCAGCACTAGCTTTCCCTGCTGGTTCTTCTGCTGTGGGAGCAGATGCCACTGTTCATTCTGTGCTGACAGTGTTGCTGCGCAGCAGAGAGCAGGCTCTGAACTGATTCCATTCAAATGCTTTTCCTGTATGAAAGGGAGCAGTGAAAGCAACGATGGATGCACCAATGTAAAGGTGATTGTGTGCTGAACAGGTCCAGCACAAGCTTTCAATCCTGGCTCTTCTGCTGTGGGAGCAGAAGCCAAACGTTCGTGCTGTACTCACTGTGCTGCTGGGCAACTGAAAGCGACCAGCTGAGAATTTGGATTCAAATGGAGTTTTAGGTATGAAACCGAGGAGAGACTGCAATGATGGTGACACCGTTGCAAAGCAGCCTGTGTGCTGAAGAGGCCCAGCACTAGCTTTCCCTGCTGGTTCTTCTGCTGTGGGAGCAGATGCCACTGTTCATTCTGTGCTGACTGTGTTGCTGCGCAGCAGAGAGCAGGCTCTGAACTGATTCCATTCAAATGCTTTTCCTGTATGAAAGGGAGCAGTGAAAGCAACGATGGATGCACCAATGTAAAGGTGATTGTGTGCTGAACAGGTCCAGCACAAGCTTTCAATCCTGGCTCTTCTGCTGTGGGAGCAGAAGCCAAACGTTCGTGCTGTACTCACTGTGCTGCTGGGCAACTGAAAGCGACCAGCTGAGAATTTGGATTCAAATGGAGTTTTAGGTATGAAACCGAGGAGAGACTGCAATGATGGTGACACCGTTGCAAAGCAGCCTGTGTGCTGAAGAGGCCCAGCACTAGCTTTCCCTGCTGGTTCTTCTGCTGTGGGAGCAGATGCCACTGTTCATTCTGTGCTGACAGTGTTGCTGCGCAGCAGAGAGCAGGCTCTGAACTGATTCCATTCAAATGCTTTTCCTGTATGAAAGGGAGCAGTGAAAGCAACGATGGATGCACCAATGTAAAGGTGATTGTGTGCTGAACAGGTCCAGCACAAGCTTTCAATCCTGGCTCTTCTGCTGTGGGAGCAGAAGCCAAACGTTCGTGCTGTACTCACTGTGCTGCTGGGCAACTGAAAGCGACCAGCTGAGAATTTGGATTCAAATGGAGTTTTAGGTATGAAACCGAGGAGAGACTGCAATGATGGTGACACCGTTGCAAAGCAGCCTGTGTGCTGAAGAGGCCCAGCACTAGCTTTCCCTGCTGGTTCTTCTGCTGTGGGAGCAGATGCCACTGTTCATTCTGTGCTGACAGTGTTGCTGCGCAGCAGAGAGCAGGCTCTGAACTGATTCCATTCAAATGCTTTTCCTGTATGAAAGGGAGCAGTGAAAGCAACGATGGATGCACCAATGTAAAGGTGATTGTGTGCTGAACAGGTCCAGCACAAGCTTTCAATCCTGGCTCTTCTGCTGTGGGAGCAGAAGCCAAACGTTCGTGCTGTACTCACTGTGCTGCTGGGCAACTGAAAGCGACCAGCTGAGAATTTGGATTCAAATGGAGTTTTAGGTATGAAACCGAGGAGAGACTGCAATGATGGTGACACCGTTGCAAAGCAGCCTGTGTGCTGAAGAGGCCCAGCACTAGCTTTCCCTGCTGGTTCTTCTGCTGTGGGAGCAGATGCCACTGTTCATTCTGTGCTGACAGTGTTGCTGCGCAGCAGAGAGCAGGCTCTGAACTGATTCCATTCAAATGCTTTTCCTGTATGAAAGGGAGCAGTGAAAGCAACGATGGATGCACCAATGTAAAGGTGATTGTGTGCTGAACAGGTCCAGCACAAGCTTTCAATCCTGGCTCTTCTGCTGTGGGAGCAGAAGCCAAACGTTCGTGCTGTACTCACTGTGCTGCTGGGCAACTGAAAGCGACCAGCTGAGAATTTGGATTCAAATGGAGTTTTAGGTATGAAACCGAGGAGAGACTGCAATGATGGTGACACCGTTGCAAAGCAGCCTGTGTGCTGAAGAGGCCCAGCACTAGCTTTCCCTGCTGGTTCTTCTGCTGTGGGAGCAGATGCCACTGTTCTTTCTGTGCTGACTGTGTTGCTGCCAGCAGAGAGCAGGCTCTGAACTGATTCCATTCAAATGCTTTTCCTGTATGAAAGGGAGCAGTGAAAGCAACGATGGATGCACCAATGTAAAGGTGATTGTGTGCTGAACAGGTCCAGCACAAGCTTTCAATCCTGGCTCTTCTGCTGTGGGAGCAGAAGCCAAACGTTCGTGCTGTACTCACTGTGCTGCTGGGCAACTGAAAGCGACCAGCTGAGAATTTGGATTCAAATGGAGTTTTAGGTATGAAACCGAGGAGAGACTGCAATGATGGTGACACCGTTGCAAAGCAGCCTGTGTGCTGAAGAGGCCCAGCACTAGCTTTCCCTGCTGGTTCTTCTGCTGTGGGAGCAGATGCCACTGTTCATTCTGTGCTGACAGTGTTGCTGCGCAGCAGAGAGCAGGCTCTGAACTGATTCCATTCAAATGCTTTTCCTGTATGAAAGGGAGCAGTGAAAGCAACGATGGATGCACCAATGTAAAGGTGATTGTGTGCTGAACAGGTCCAGCACAAGCTTTCCCTCCTGGCTCATCTGCTGTTCACTGTGCTGCTGGGCAGCTGAAAGCGACCAGCTGAGAATTTGGATTCAAATGGAGTTTTAGGTATGAAACCGAGGAGAGACTGCAATGATGGTGACACCGTTGCAAAGCAGCCTGTGTGCTGAAGAGGCCCAGCACTAGCTTTCCCTGCTGGTTCTTCTGCTGTGGGAGCAGATGCCACTGTTCTTTCTGTGCTGACAGTGTTGCTGCGCAGCAGAGAGCAGGCTCTGAACTGATTCCATTCAAATGCTTTTCCTGTATGAAAGGGAGCAGTGAAAGCAACGATGGATGCACCAATGTAAAGGTGATTGTGTGCTGAACAGGTCCAGCACAAGCTTTCAATCCTGGCTCTTCTGCTGTGGGAGCAGAAGCCAAACGTTCGTGCTGTACTCACTGTGCTGCTGGGCAACTGAAAGCGACCAGCTGAGAATTTGGATTCAAATGGAGTTTTAGGTATGAAACCGAGGAGAGACTGCAATGATGGTGACACCGTTGCAAAGCAGCCTGTGTGCTGAAGAGGCCCAGCACTAGCTTTCCCTGCTGGTTCTTCTGCTGTGGGAGCAGATGCCACTGTTCATTCTGTGCTGACAGTGTTGCTGCCAGCAGAGAGCAGGCTCTGAACTGATTCCATTCAAATGCTTTTCCTGTATGAAAGGGAGCAGTGAAAGCAACGATGGATGCACCAATGTAAAGGTGATTGTGTGCTGAACAGGTCCAGCACAAGCTTTCAATCCTGGCTCTTCTGCTGTGGGAGCAGAAGCCAAACGTTCGTGCTGTACTCACTGTGCTGCTGGGCAACTGAAAGCGACCAGCTGAGAATTTGGATTCAAATGGAGTTTTAGGTATGAAACCGAGGAGAGACTGCAATGATGGTGACACCGTTGCAAAGCAGCCTGTGTGCTGAAGAGGCCCAGCACTAGCTTTCCCTGCTGGTTCTTCTGCTGTGGGAGCAGATGCCACTGTTCTTTCTGTGCTGACTGTGTTGCTGCCAGCAGAGCAGGCTCTGAACTGATTCCATTCAAATGCTTTTCCTGTATGAAAGGGAGCAGTGAAAGCAACGATGGATGCACCAATGTAAAGGTGATTGTGTGCTGAACAGGTCCAGCACAAGCTTTCAATCCTGGCTCTTCTGCTGTGGGAGCAGAAGCCAAACGTTCGTGCTGTACTCACTGTGCTGCTGGGCAACTGAGAGCGACCAGCTGAGAATTTGGATTCAAATGGAGTTTTAGGTATGAAACCGAGGAGAGACTGCAATGATGGTGACACCGTTGCAAAGCAGCCTGTGTGCTGAAGAGGCCCAGCACTAGCTTTCCCTGCTGGTTCTTCTGCTGTGGGAGCAGATGCCACTGTTCATTCTGTGCTGACAGCG
>NW_026913649.1:15000-16695 GCF_034315485.1 Pezoporus occidentalis | reverse complement strand
AGTTAGAGGTGAGAAATGGGGTAGGGTTAGGTTTACGGTTAGGGTTAGGGTTAGGGTTAGGGTTAGGGTTAGGGTTGAGAACCTCTGTGGGTCATTAGAATCCTCTTGAACATGCTTAGGTTTAGGGTTAGGGTTAGGGTTAGGGTTAGGGTTGAGAACCTCTATGGGTCATTAGAATGCTCTTGAACATGTTTTATTTTGATCACTTTGTTACGTTTCCTCTGTTTTCCTGTATATATATATACATATAGTATTACACTCACTTTGTTACAGTTACAGGGGAGAAATGGGTTAGGGTTAGGTTTAGGGTTAGGGTTAGGGTTAGGGTTGAGTACCTCTGTGGGTCATTAGAATGCTCTTGAACATGCTTTATTTTGCTCACTTTGTTACATTTACTGTGTTTTCCTATATATCTATATATATAGTGTTGCACTCACTTTGTTACAGTTACAGGGGAGAAATGGGTTAGGGTTAGGGTTAGGGTTAGGGTTAGGGTTGGGGTTGAGAACCTCTGTGGGTCATTAGAATGCTCTTGAACATACTTTATTTTGCTCACTTTGTTACGTTTACTGTGTTTTCCTATATATCTAGATATATAGTATTACACTCGCTTTGTTACAGTTAGAGGGGAGAAATGGGGTAGGGTTAGGTTTACGGTTAGGGTTAGGGTTAGGGTTAGGGTTAGGGTTAGGGTTGAGAACCTCTGTGGGTCATTAGAATCCTCTTGAACATGCTTTATTTTGATCACTTTGTTACGTTTCCTCTGTTTTCCTGTATATATATATACATATAGTATTACACTCACTTTGTTACAGTTACAGGGGAGAAATGGGTTAGGGTTAGGGTTAGGTTTAGGGTTAGGGTTAGGGTTAGGGTTAGGGTTAGGGTTAGGGTTGAACCTCTGTGGGTCATTAGAATGCTCTTGAACATGTTTTATTTTGCTCACTTTGTTACGTTTCCTCTGTTTTCCTGTATATATATATACATATAGTATTACACTCACTTTGTTACAGTTACAGGGGAGAAATGGGTTAGGGTTAGTGTTAGGGTTAGGGTTAGGGTTAGGGTTGAGTACCTCTGTGGGTCATTAGAATGCTCTTGAACATGCTTTATTTTGCTCACTTTGTTACATTTACTGTGTTTTCCTATATATCTATATATATAGTGTTGCACTCACTTTGTTACAGTTACAGGGGAGAAATGGGTTAGGGTTAGGGTTAGGGTTAGGGTTAGGGTTGGGGTTGAGAACCTCTGTGGGTCATTAGAATGCTCTTGAACATAATTTATTATGCTCACATAGATACGTTAACTGTGAAATACAATATATCTAGATATATAGTATTACACTCGCTTTGTTACAGTTAGAGGGGAGAAATGGGGTAGGGTTAGGTTTACGGTTAGGGTTAGGGTTAGGGTTAGGGTTAGGGTTGAGAACCTCTGTGGGTCATTAGAATCCTCTTGAACATGCTTTATTTTGATCACTTTGTTACGTTTCCTCTGTTTTCCTGTATATATATATACATATAGTATTACACTCACTTTGTTACAGTTACAGGGGAGAAATGGGTTAGGGTTAGGGTTAGGGTTAGGGTTAGGGTTAGGGTTAGGGTTAGGGTTAGGGTTAGGGTTAGGGTTGAGAACCTCTGTGGGTCATTAGAATGCTCTTGAACATGTTTTATTTTGCTCACTTTGTTA
>NW_026913649.1:0-2500 GCF_034315485.1 Pezoporus occidentalis | reverse complement strand
TCACTTTGTTACGTTTCCTCTGTTTTCCTGTATATATATATACATATAGTATTACACTCACTTTGTTACAGTTACAGGGGAGAAATGGGTTAGGGTTAGTGTTAGGGTTAGGGTTAGGGTTAGGGTTAGGGTTGAGTACCTCTGTGGGTCATTAGAATGCTCTTGAACATGCTTTATTTTGCTCACTTTGTTACATTTACTGTGTTTTCCTATATATCTATATATATAGTGTTGCACTCACTTTGTTACAGTTACAGGGGAGAAATGGGTTAGGGTTAGGGTTAGGGTTAGGGTTAGGGTTGGGGTTGAGAACCTCTGTGGGTCATTAGAATGCTCTTGAACATACTTTATTTTGCTCACTTTGTTACGTTTACTGTGTTTTCCTATATATCTAGATATATAGTATTACACTCGCTTTGTTACAGTTAGAGGGGAGAAATGGGGTAGGGTTAGGTTTAGGGTTAGGGTTAGGGTTAGGGTTAGGGTTAGGGTTAGGGTTGAGAACCTCTGTGGGTCATTAGAATCCTCTTGAACATGCTTTATTTTGATCACTTTGTTACGTTTCCTCTGTTTTCCTGTATATATATATACATATAGTATTACACTCACTTTGTTACAGTTACAGGGGAGAAATGGGTTAGGGTTAGGGTTAGGTTTAGGGTTAGGGTTAGGGTTAGGGTTAGGGTTAGGGTTAGGGTAAGGGTTGAGAACCTCTGTGGGTCATTAGAATGCTCTTGAACATGTTTTATTTTGCTCACTTTGTTACGTTTCCTCTGTTTTCCTGTATATATATATACATATAGTATTACACTCACTTTGTTACAGTTACAGGGGAGAAATGGGTTAGGGTTAGTGTTAGGGTTAGGGTTAGGGTTAGGGTTAGGGTTGAGTACCTCTGTGGGTCATTAGAATGCTCTTGAACATGCTTTATTTTGCTCACTTTGTTACATTTACTGTGTTTTCCTATATATCTATATATATAGTGTTGCACTCACTTTGTTACAGTTACAGGGGAGAAATGGGTTAGGGTTAGGGTTAGGGTTAGGGTTAGGGTTGGGGTTGAGAACCTCTGTGGGTCATTAGAATGCTCTTGAACATACTTTATTTTGCTCACTTTGTTACGTTTACTGTGTTTTCCTATATATCTAGATATATAGTATTACACTCGCTTTGTTACAGTTAGAGGGGAGAAATGGGGTAGGGTTAGGTTTACGGTTAGGGTTAGGGTTAGGGTTAGGGTTAGGGTTAGGGTTGAGAACCTCTGTGGGTCATTAGAATCCTCTTGAACATGCTTTATTTTGATCACTTTGTTACGTTTCCTCTGTTTTCCTGTATATATATATACATATAGTATTACACTCACTTTGTTACAGTTACAGGGGAGAAATGGGTTAGGGTTAGGGTTAGGTTTAGGGTTAGGGTTAGGGGTTAGGGTTAGGGTTAGGGTTGAGAACCTCTGTGGGTCATTAGAATGCTCTTGAACATGTTTTATTTTGCTCACTTTGTTACGTTTCCTCTGTTTTCCTGTATATATATATACATATAGTATTACACTCACTTTGTTACAGTTACAGGGGAGAAATGGGTTAGGGTTAGTGTTAGGGTTAGGGTTAGGGTTAGGGTTAGGGTTGAGTACCTCTGTGGGTCATTAGAATGCTCTTGAACATGCTTTATTTTGCTCACTTTGTTACATTTACTGTGTTTTCCTATATATCTATATATATAGTGTTGCACTCACTTTGTTACAGTTACAGGGGAGAAATGGGTTAGGGTTAGGGTTAGGGTTAGGGTTAGGGTTGGGGTTGAGAACCTCTGTGGGTCATTAGAATGCTCTTGAACATACTTTATTTTGCTCACTTTGTTACGTTTACTGTGTTTTCCTATATATCTAGATATATAGTATTACACTCGCTTTGTTACAGTTAGAGGGGAGAAATGGGGTAGGGTTAGGTTTACGGTTAGGGTTAGGGTTAGGGTTAGGGTTAGGGTTAGGGTTGAGAACCTCTGTGGGTCATTAGAATCCTCTTGAACATGCTTTATTTTGATCACTTTGTTACGTTTCCTCTGTTTTCCTGTATATATATATACATATAGTATTACACTCACTTTGTTACAGTTACAGGGGAGAAATGGGTTAGGGTTAGGGTTAGGTTTAGGGTTAGGGTTAGGGTTAGGGTTAGGGTTAGGGTTAGGGTTAGGGTTGAGAACCTCTGTGGGTCATTAGAATGCTCTTGAACATGTTTTATTTTGCTCACTTTGTTACGTTTCCTCTGTTTTCCTGTATATATATATACATATATTATTACACTCACTTTGTTACAGTTACAGGGGAGAAATGGGTTAGGGTTAGTGTTAGGGTTAGGGTTAGGGTTAGGGTTGAGTACCTCTGTGGGTCATTAGAATGCTCTTGAACATGCTTTATTTTGCTCACTTTGTTACATTTACTGTGTTTTCCTATATATCTATATATATAGTGTTGCACTCACTTTCTTACAGTTAC
>NW_026913648.1:0-7736 GCF_034315485.1 Pezoporus occidentalis | reverse complement strand
TGCCTGAAAGAGAGTTTGAATGAAACCACTCCGAAGCCTGCACTCTGCTGCCCAGCAACGCAGTGCGTAGATGCAGAAGGTTTGGCTTCTGTTCTCACAGCCGAAGAGGCAGGAGGGAAAGGTGGTGCTAGTGATCTTCAGAACAGAGTCAGCTTTGCAACACTATCTCCATCCTTACTCTCAGGGCTCACTTTCATACGTGAGTTTGCATTTGAATGCTACCTCTCAGGAGCTTGCTGTCTGCTGCCCAGCAGCACACTGAGTAGAGCACGAACTTTTGGCCTCTGTTCTCCCAGCCGAAGAGCCAGGAGGGAAAGCTGGGGCTGGGAATCTTCAGCACACAGTCAGCTTTGCAACGGAGTCACCATCTGTGCTGTCTCTCCTAGCTTTCAAACCTACAAGTGCATTTGAATGCAAGCTCTCCAGAGCCTGCTCTCGGCTGCCCAGCAGCATAGTGAGTAGAGCACCAACGTTTGGGTTCTGCTCCCACAGTAGAAGAGCCAGGAGGGAAAGATCGTGCTGGGCCTCTTCAGCACACAGTCAGCTTTACAAGGGTGTCACCATCATGCCTGTTCACTGCTCACTTTCATACGTAAAAGTCTATTTGTATTGTACCTCTCCGGGGCTTGCTCTAGGGGACCCAGGAGCACAGCGAGGAGGGCACGAACGTTTGCCCTCTGTTCCCACAGCCGAAGACGAATGAAAAAAGCTGGTGCTGGGCCTCTTCAGCACCCAGCTTTGCAACGGTGCCTCCATCATTGCAGTTTCTCCTCGGTTTAATGCCTAAAAGACAATTTGAATAAAAACTGGAGGTCACTCTCAGCTGCCCAGCAGCACAGTGAGTAGAGCACGAACGTTTGGCCTCTGCTCCCACATTAGAAGAGAAAAAAGGGAAAGCTGGTGCTGGGATTCTTCAGCACACAGTCAGCTTTACAACGGTGCCTCCATCATTGCTGTCTCTGCTCACTTTCATACCTGAAAGAGAGTTTGAATGAATCCTCTCGGAAGCCTGCCCTCTGCTGCCCAGCAGCACTCTGAGGAGATCATGAACGTCTGGCCTCTGGCTCCCACAGCAGAAGAGCCAGGAGAGAAAGCTGCTTCTGGCAATCTTCAGCACATAGTCAGCTTTGCAACTTTGTCACCAGCAGTGCTGTGGCTCCTCGGTTTCATAGCTAAAAGTTCATTTGAGTCGTACCTCTCCGGATGGTGTCTAAGCTGCCCAGCAGCACAGTGAGTAGAGCACAAACGTTTGGCCTCTGCTCACACAGCCGAAGAGCCAGGAGTGAAAGCTTGTGCTACTAATCTTCAGCACACAGTCAGCTTTGCAAAGGTGCCTCCATTACTGGTGTCACTGCCCACTGTCAACAGGAAAAACATCAGAATGCATTCGCTCCAGAGCCTGCTCTCGGCTGCGCAGCAGCACTCTGAGTAGAGCATGAACTTTTGGCCTCTGCTCCCACAGCAGAAGAGCCGGGAGGGAAAGCTGGGGCTGGCATTCTTCAGCACAAAGTCAGCTTTGCAACGGTGCCTCCATCATTGCTTTCACTGCTCACTTTCATACCTGAAAGAGAGTTTGAATGAAATTTCTTCGAAACCTGCACTCTGCTGCCCAGCAACGCAGTGCGTAGATGCAGAAGGTTTGGCTTCTGTTCTCACAGCCGAAGAGGCAGGAGGGAAAGGTGGTGCTAGTGATCTTCAGAACAGAGTCAGCTTTGCAACACTATCTCCATCCTTACTCTCAGGGCTCACTTTCATACGTGAGTTTGCATTTGAATGCTACCTCTCAGGAGCTTGCTGTCTGCTGCCCAGCAGCACACTGAGTAGAGCACGAACTTTTGGCCTCTGTTCTCCCAGCCGAAGAGCCAGGAGGGAAAGCTGGGCCTGGGAATCTTCAGCACACAGTCAGCTTTGCAACGGAGTCACCATCTGTGCTGTCTCTCCTAGCTTTCAAACCTAAAAGTGCATTTGAATGCAAGCTCTCCAGAGCCTGCTCTCGGCTGCCCAGCAGCACAGTGAGTAGAGCATGAACTTTTGGCCTCTGCTCCCACAGCAGAAGAGCCGGGAGGGAAAGCTGGGGCTGGCATTCTTCAGCACACAGTCAGCTTTGCAACGGTGCCTCCATCATTGCTTTCACTGCTCACTTTCATACCTGAAAGAGAGTTTGAATGAAACCTCTTCGAAGCCTGCACTCTGCTGCCCAGCAACGCAGTGCGTAGATGCAGAAGGTTTGGCTTCTGTTCTCACAGCCGAAGAGGCAGGAGGGAAAGCTGGTGCTAGTGATCTTCAGAACAGAGTCAGCTTTGCAAAACTATGTCCATCCTTACTTTCAGGGCTCACTTTCATACGTGAGTTTGCATTTGAATGCTACCTCTCAGGAGCTTGCTGTCTGCTGCCCAGCAGCACACTGAGTAGAGCACGAACTTTTGGCCTCTGTTCTCACAGCCGAAGAGCCAGGAGGGAAAGCTGGGGCTGGGAATCTTCAGCACACAGTCAGCTTTGCAACGGAGTCACCATCTGTGCTCTCTGAGCTTTCAAACCTAAAAGTGCATTTGAATGCAAGCTCTCCAGAGCCTGCTCTCGGCTGCCCAGCAGCATAGTGAGTAGAGCACCAACGTTTGGGTTCTGCTCCCACAGTAGAAGAGCCAGGAGGGAAAGATCGTGCTGGGCCTCTTCAGCACACAGTCAGCTTTACAAGGGTGTCACCATCATGCCTGTTCACTGCTCACTTTCATACGTAAAAGTCTATTTGTATTGTACCTCTCCGGGGCTTGCTCTAGGGGACCCAGGAGCACAGCGAGGAGGGCACGAACGTTTGCCCTCTGTTCCCACAGCCGAAGACGAATGAAAAAAGCTGGTGCTGGGCCTCTTCAGCACCCAGCTTTGCAACGGTGCCTCCATCATTGCAGTTTCTCCTCGGTTTAATGCCTAAAAGACAATTTGAATAAAAACTAGAGGTCACTCTCAGCTGCCCAGCAGCACAGTGAGTAGAGCACGAACGTTTGGCCTCTGCTCCCACATTAGAAGAGAAAAAAGGGAAAGCTGGTGCTGGGATTCTTCAGCACACAGTCAGCTTTACAACGGTGCCTCCATCATTGCTGTCTCTGCTCACTTTCATACCTGAAAGAGAGTTTGAATGAATCCTCTCGGAAGCCTGCCCTCTGCTGCCCAGCAGCACTCTGAGGAGATCATGAACGTCTGGCCTCTGGCTCCCACAGCAGAAGAGCCAGGAGAGAAAGCTGCTTCTGGCAATCTTCAGCACATAGTCAGCTTTGCAACTTTGTCACCAGCAGTGCTGTGGCTCCTCGGTTTCATAGCTAAAAGTTCATTTGAGACGTACCTCTCCGGATGGTGTCTAAGCTGCCCAGCAGCACAGTGAGTAGAGCACAAACGTTTGGCCTCTGCTCACACAGCCGAAGAGCCAGGAGTGAAAGCTTGTGCAGTTTGAATGAAATTTCTTCGAAACCTGCACTCTGCTGCCCAGCAACGCAGTGCGTAGATGCAGAAGGTTTGGCTTCTGTTCTCACAGCCGAAGAGGCAGGAGGGAAAGGTGGTGCTAGTGATCTTCAGAACAGAGTCAGCTTTGCAACACTATCTCCATCCTTACTCTCAGGGCTCACTTTCATACGTGAGTTTGCATTTGAATGCTACCTCTCAGGAGCTTGCTGTCTGCTGCCCAGCAGCACACTGAGTAGAGCACGAACTTTTGGCCTCTGTTCTCCCAGCCGAAGAGCCAGGAGGGAAAGCTGGGCCTGGGAATCTTCAGCACACAGTCAGCTTTGCAACGGAGTCACCATCTGTGCTGTCTCTCCTAGCTTTCAAACCTAAAAGTGCATTTGAATGCAAGCTCTCCAGAGCCTGCTCTCGGCTGCCCAGCAGCATAGTGAGTAGAGCACCAAAGTTTGGGTTCTGCTCCCACAGTAGAAGAGCCAGGAGGGAAAGCTGGCACTCGGATTCTTCAGCACACAGTCAGCTTTACAACAGTGCCTCCATCATTGCTGTCACTGCTCACTTTCATACCTGAGAGTTTCAATGAAACCTCTCGGAAGCCTGCACTTTGCTGCCCAGCAGCACTCTGAGTAGAGCATGAACTTTTGGCCTCTGCTCCCACAGCAGAAGAGCCAGGATGAAAAGCTGGTGCTGGCATTCTTCAGCACAAAGTCAGCTTTGCAACGGTGCCTCCATCATTGCTTTCACTGCTCACTTTCATACCTGAAAGAGAGTTTGAATGAAACCACTCCGAAGCCTGCACTCTGCTGCCCAGCAACGCAGTGCGTAGATGCAGAAGGTTTGGCTTCTGTTCTCACAGCCGAAGAGGCAGGAGGGAAAGGTGGTGCTAGTGATCTTCAGAACAGAGTCAGCTTTGCAACACTATCTCCATCCTTACTCTCAGGGCTCACTTTCATACGTGAGTTTGCATTTGAATGCTACCTCTCAGGAGCTTGCTGTCTGTTGCCCAGCAGCACACTGAGTAGAGCACGAACTTTTGGCCTCTGTTCTCCCAGCCGAAGAGCCAGGAGGGAAAGCTGGGGCTGGGAATCTTCAGCACACAGTCAGCTTTGCAACGGAGTCACCATCTGTGCTGTCTCTCCTAGCTTTCAAACCTACAAGTGCATTTGAATGCAAGCTCTCCAGAGCCTGCTCTCGGCTGCCCAGCAGCATAGTGAGTAGAGCACCAACGTTTCGGTTCTGCTCCCACAGTAGAAGAGCCAGGAGGGAAAGCTGGCACTCGGATTCTTCAGCACACAGTCAGCTTTACAACAGTGCCTCCATCATTGCTGTCACTGCTCACTTTCATACCTGAGAGTTTCAATGAAACCTCTCGGAAGCCTGCACTTTGCTGCCCAGCAGCACTCTGAGTAGAGCATGAACTTTTTCCTCTGCTCCCACAGCAGAAGAGCCAGGATGAAAAGCTGGTGCTGGCATTCTTCAGCACAAAGTCAGCTTTGCAACGGTGCCTCCATCATTGCTTTCACTGCTCACTTTCATACCTGAAAGAGAGTTTGAATGAAACCACTTCGAAGCCTGCACTCTGCTGCCCAGCAACGCAGTGCGTAGATGCAGAAGGTTTGGCTTCTGTTCTCACAGCCGAAGAGGCAGGAGGGAAAGGTGGTGCTAGTGATCTTCAGAACAGAGTCAGCTTTGCAACACTATCTCCATCCTTACTCTCAGGGCTCACTTTCATACGTGAGTTTGCATTTGAATGCTACCTCTCAGGAGCTTGCTGTCTGCTGCCCAGCAGCACACTGAGTAGAGCACGAACTTTTGGCCTCTGTTCTCCCAGCCGAAGAGCCAGGAGGGAAAGCTGGGGCTGGGAATCTTCAGCACACAGTCAGCTTTGCAACGGAGTCACCATCTGTGCTGTCTCTCCTAGCTTTCAAACCTACAAGTGCATTTGAATGCAAGCTCTCCAGAGCCTGCTCTCGGCTGCCCAGCAGCATAGTGAGTAGAGCACCAACGTTTGGGTTCTGCTCCCACAGTAGAAGAGCCAGGAGGGAAAGATCGTGCTGGGCCTCTTCAGCACCCAGTCAGCTTTACAAGGGTGTCACCATCATGCCTGTTCACTGCTCACTTTCATACGTAAAAGTCTATTTGTATTGTACCTCTCCGGGGCTTGCTCTAGGGGACCCAGGAGCACAGCGAGGAGGGCACGAACGTTTGCCCTCTGTTCCCACAGCCGAAGACGAATGAAAAAAGCTGGTGCTGGGCCTCTTCAGCACCCAGCTTTGCAACGGTGCCTCCATCATTGCAGTTTCTCCTCGGTTTAATGCCTAAAAGACAATTTGAATAAAAACTGGAGGTCACTCTCAGCTGCCCAGCAGCACAGTGAGTAGAGCACGAACGTTTGGCCTCTGCTCCCACATTAGAAGAGAAAAAAGGGAAAGCTGGTGCTGGGATTCTTCAGCACACAGTCAGCTTTACAACGGTGCCTCCATCATTGCTGTCTCTGCTCACTTTCATACCTGAAAGAGAGTTTGAATGAATCCTCTCGGAAGCCTGCCCTCTGCTGCCCAGCAGCACTCTGAGGAGATCATGAACGTCTGGCCTCTGGCTCCCACAGCAGAAGAGCCAGGAGAGAAAGCTGCTTCTGGCAATCTTCAGCACATAGTCAGCTTTGCAACTTTGTCACCAGCAGTGCTGTGGCTCCTCGGTTTCATAGCTAAAAGTTCATTTGAGTCGTATCTCTCCGGATGGTGTCTAAGCTGCCCAGCAGCACAGTGAGTAGAGCACAAACGTTTGGCCTCTGCTCACACAGCCGAAGAGCCAGGAGTGAAAGCTTGTGCTACTAATCTTCAGCACACAGTCAGCTTTGCAAAGGTGCCTCCATTACTGGTGTCACTGCCCACTGTCAACAGGAAAAACATCAGAATGCATTCGCTCCAGAGCCTGTTCTCGGCTGCGCAGCAGCACTCTGAGTAGAGCATGAACTTTTGGCCTCTGCTCCCACAGCAGAAGAGCCGGGAGGGAAAGCTGGGGCTGGCAATCTTCAGCACAAAGTCAGCTTTGCAACGGTGCCTCCATCATTGCTTTCACTGCTCACTTTCATACCTGAAAGAGAGTTTGAATGAAACCACTCCGAAGCCTGCACTCTGCTGCCCAGCAACGCAGTGCGTAGATGCAGAAGGTTTGGCTTCTGTTCTCACAGCCGAAGAGGCAGGAGGGAAAGGTGGTGCTAGTGATCTTCAGAACAGAGTCAGCTTTGCAACACTATCTCCATCCTTACTCTCAGGGCTCACTTTCATACGTGAGTTTGCATTTGAATGCTACCTCTCAGGAGCTTGCTGTCTGCTGCCCAGCAGCACACTGAGTAGAGCACGAACTTTTGGCCTCTGTTCTCCCAGCCGAAGAGCCAGGAGGGAAAGCTGGGGCTGGGAATCTTCAGCACACAGTCAGCTTTGCAACGGAGTCACCATCTGTGCTGTCTCTCCTAGCTTTCAAACCTAAAAGTGCATTTGAATGCAAGCTCTCCAGAGCCTGCTCTCGGCTGCCCAGCAGCATAGTGAGTAGAGCACCAAAGTTTGGGTTCTGCTCCCACAGTAGAAGAGCCAGGAGGGAAAGCTGGCACTCGGATTCTTCAGCACACAGTCAGCTTTACAACAGTGCCTCCATCATTGCTGTCACTGCTCACTTTCATACCTGAGAGTTTCAATGAAACCTCTCGGAAGCCTGCACTTTGCTGCCCAGCAGCACTCTGAGTAGAGCATGAACTTTTGGCCTCTGCTCCCACAGCAGAAGAGCCAGGATGAAAAGCTGGTGCTGGCATTCTTCAGCACAAAGTCAGCTTTGCAACGGTGCCTCCATCATTGCTTTCACTGCTCACTTTCATGCCTGAAAGAGAGTTTGAATGAAACCACTCCGAAGCCTGCACTCTGCTGCCCAGCAACGCAGTGCGTAGATGCAGAAGGTTTGGCTTCTGTTCTCACAGCCGAAGAGGCAGGAGGGAAAGGTGGTGCTAGTGATCTTCAGAACAGAGTCAGCTTTGCAACACTATCTCCATCCTTACTCTCAGGGCTCACTTTCATACGTGAGTTTGCATTTGAATGCTACCTCTCAGGAGCTTGCTGTCTGCTGCCCAGCAGCACACTGAGTAGAGCACGAACTTTTGGCCTCTGTTCTCCCAGCCGAAGAGCCAGGAGGGAAAGCTGGGGCTGGGAATCTTCAGCACACAGTCAGCTTTGCAACGGAGTCACCATCTGTGCTGTCTCTCCTAGCTTTCAAACCTACAAGTGCATTTGAAT
>NW_026913647.1:0-8314 GCF_034315485.1 Pezoporus occidentalis | reverse complement strand
GGACAGCAGCCTATACTAATGCTGTGTCCTTTCCCTCAGATAGTTGGGCTGGATATTGCCCTTTCCCCTTTTAATATCTTCTATTATCCCAGTTTTTTATGAGTCATTTGATTTCAGACTTTTTCATGGATGATTTATATCACTTTTGTGGGTTTTGTTGGCTAAATTGAGTAAAAGTTACTTGTTGCAAGGACTCATGACGGTGATTTTATGGTGGATTTTTTGAGCTTTTATTGTAGTTCTTGCTGTAAAAATGCCTAAAACATGCATTTGCCATTAAAGGTATTAAAAAGTTAGTTTTCAGTGATATTGCTAATAAGCATGGTTTCAAAACTGTGATTAATACATGGACCATGTCTTCATTTCCTGTTATGTGAAGCTGTTACAATAGCTAGCTGCTGTTTTTATAATGGATCGTGGCACCATTATCAATTCTCTTTTCTCATACACTGTGCAGGGACAGCCATTGAAAAACTTATGCTTTTCCTCATAAAATGACTAAAAAAATCATATTATACCCTAAAGGTAAATAATAAATGTTAGGATAAGACTTTTTTTCTCTCATTTAAATATTAATTTTTTTTTAATGATAAAGTAAATAAATATTTTGTGTTCAAATCCTCCTATTTTTCATTTTTATGTTTTATCCTTACTCCTGTATTAAATGTAAATTTGGGCCTCCTTTTTTCAATGAGTAATTGCATAAAACTCTTTAAGTTTCTCTGAGTCTGTTCCCAGTTAGGTGCCTGTAACATCAGATTACTGGTTAAATTCCTTCAGTTTTAGATTAAGTACATGGTAATACTGTTTTCTACATTTGCAGAAAAGGCTCTAGGAAAAAAAGGCAATGGAAAGAGAGTCCTACTCAGTAAGGATGGCTAATTGGACTTCCCCTTTTTTATTTTTCCTTCTTTTTCCATGTAAGGGTTCCTATTTTAAAGTCTGTCTAATGATCCTGAAGCTGTTTCTGTACTCTCCATTCATTTTGTATTTGTTACATGAGAGGGGCAGGACATGGAGGTGACTCAAACATGTATTTCCGAGCAATGTATAATTCCAGGGCTGATGAATCTTCCAGTGTATTTCAGTGGGTGCACACAAACACACTGTTAAATGAAACCCAGTCGATTTGGTGAGTAAAAAGCAATGGTGTTCAAGATGAACATGCAAATACCTTGCTAACATTAGTTTAGTACAATGTTCTTTATGTTACGTTCTTGGATCTATTAATAGGTGTGCATGGTTTTGGTGAGGATGATACTCTTGTATGGAATGTCTAGAATTGATGAGATCATGGTACTACGAACGCTCGTGCTGTCAGATACATATTCAGGAGTTACAATGAAGTCATGAATACGTTACAGCATGTGACAAATGCTGTGCTTCTTGACAAGCTGAAAGAATTAATTATCACCAGAAATACAAACGTTTTTAATGAAAATAATATTTTAGTTTCTGGGGGCAGAGGGTGGGGCAGAGAAAATAATCCATGTTTAACCTTTTAAGGTGATCTCATGCAGGGAGATATCCTGCATATATGACAGATGTCATAGGACCTCTTTAATACCATGTGTACCACCACACCCTTTCTAACGCACCCTAGGATGCCATTGGCCTTCTTGGCCACAAGGGCACATTGCTGGCTCATGGTCATCCTCCCTATCCCACGGACCCCAGGTCCCTTTCCCCTTCACTGGTCCCAGCACCAACCCCTGAGGGACTCCACTAGTCACAGACCTCCAGCTAGATTCTGCCCCATTGACCACAACTCTCTGCCTTCTTCCTTCCAACCAGTTCTTGATCCACCTCACTACCTGATCATCAAGCCCACACTTCCTTAGCTTATCTGTATTAGAGATACTGTGGGAGACAGTACGTAATGCCTTACTGAAATCAAGAAAAAACACATCTACCGCTCTACCTCTACCATCATCCAGCCACCTAGTTACTTGCTCATAGAAGGCTATAAGGTTGGTCAAACATGAGCTTCCCCTTGGTAAAGCCATGTTGGCTGCTCTAATGACCCCCTCAGCCTTGATATGCCTAGAGATGGTGTCAAGAATAAGTTGTTCCATCCACCTCACCAGGGATGGAGGTAAGGCTGACCGGTCTATAATTACCCGGGTCCTCCTTCTTGCCCTTCTTATAGACCGGTGTGACATTTGCCATCCTCCAATCCTCAGGCACCTCTCCTGTTTCCCATGACTTACCAAAGATGATGGAGAGTGGCCCAGCAATGAACTCCACCAGCTCCCTCAGCACCCGTGGGTGTATTCCACCCGGACCCATCGATTTATAGATGTCCAGATTACTTAACTGATCCCTAACCCAACCCTCATCCACCAAAGCAAACTCCTCCTTTATCCTGACTCCTTCTGGGGCTGTAGGAATCTGGGTCCCCTGGGGAGAGTCTGCAGGAGTAAAGACAGAGGCAAAGAAGGCATTCAGCACCTCTGCCTTCTTTATGTCCTCTGTCCCAGGCACCACCTCGTTCAGCAGTGGGCCTATACTGCTTCTTGTGTTACTTTTATCCGCTATGTATTTGAAGAAGCCCTTTCTATTGTCCTTAACCCGACTTGCAAGATTAATTTCCAAGGAGGCCTTAGCTAATTGCCAATTGCCTCCCTACATCCTCTAACAGCTGTCCTATATCCCAAGTGGCCAGCCCCTCCTTCCATAATCCATAATTCTTTTTCCCCAAGTTTGCCCAGCAGTTCCTTGTTTAACCATGCTGGTCTCCTGGCTCCCCTACTTGACTTCCTACCCGTTGGGATACTCTGATCCTGAGCTTGGAAGAAATGGTCCTTGAATGCTGACCAACTATCTTGAGCCCCTTTACCACCTAGTACCCTTTCCCATGATACTTCCCTTAGCAATTGATTGAAGAGGCCAAAGTTTGCCCTTCGGAAATCCAGAAATGTGGCCTTGCTAGGTATTCTTTCCTCCCACACAGGATCCTAAACTCCACCATCTCATGGTCACTGCAGCCAAGGCTGCCACTGACCATGACCGCTTCAACCAGACCCTCCTTATTGGTGAGTACCAGATCCAGCAGCGCTCCTCTCCTAGTTGGTTAGTCCACCATTTGCATTAAGAAGTTATCATCAATGCACTGGAGGAACCTCCTAGACTGTGAATGACTGGCTGTGTAAGTCTTCCAGCAATTTGGGGTAGTTAAAATCCCCCATGAGGACCAAAGCATGTACTCGTGAGGCTGCTTTCAGTTGCCTGTAGAAAGCCTCATCAACTCCTTCGTCCTGACCAGGAGGTCTAAAGACCCCCACAACTGTATCACCTTACCAGCCTGCCCCTTTAAATTCTACCCACAGACTTTCCACTTGCTCCTCATCTGCCCCTGGACAGAACTCAATACATTCTAGTCGCTCTTTCACATAAAGAGTAACTCCACCACCTCGCTTTGCTGACCTGTCTTTCCTAAAAAGGACATAGACATCCATGACCACATTCCAGTCACGTGAGCTGTCCCACCATGTCTCTGTAATTGCCACCAGGTCATAACCTTTAGACCGCACACAGACTTCTAACTCCTCCTGTTTATTCCCCATGCTGCGTGCATTGGCGTACAGGCATTTCGGGGTGAAAGCAGAGCACGCTAGTGGCACCCTTGGGAGGCAGGAGGCCTTCTGGTCTTCATACTAGAACAGTGCCCCACTAGTTCAAACCCAGCTACAACCCCCTGCACTTCAAATCTAACCTAAGCTCTGTGAGTGAGCTCTGCTAACTCTTGCCCAGGTACCCTTTTTCCCTGCAGGACAGGGTTTAAACAACTACCCTTTCCCTCAAATGACACAATAGATTGAGAAATCCTCCCTAGTCCGCCATCCTTCAAGCCCTAGCATCTTTCTCTTGGGCTTGTCCCTAACAGGCCCAGTTATCTCCCCTTCCCCCTTCATATCTAGTTTAAAGCCCTGTCAATGAGCCTGCTAACTCCTGCCCCAAAAACCTTTCCTCCCGCCCCGGGACTGGTGTATCCCACCTGCTACCAGAAAACCAGGTGTCTCATATAGCAGCCCATGACTGAAAAACCCAAACCCCTGCCTTTGGCACCAGTCCCATAGCCATATATTAATCTGCAAACTCTTCCTATTTATCTCTTCACCCTTGCTTGTAACAGGTATGGAGGCAAACACCACTTGCGCTCCGGACCCTTAACCAGCTGCCCCAGGGCCCTGAAGTCTCTCTTCATTGCCCTTGCCCTGCTTGTAATAAGTTCATCACTGCCAACCTGAAAAACCAGCAGTGGATAGTAGTCAGAGGGCTGCACCAGATCAGAGTTTCCTTTTAACATCTCCAATGCGAGCCCCAGATAGGCAGCAGACTTCCCTGTGGGATGGATCAGGTCGACAAATGGGCCCTTCTGTTCCCCTCAGAAGGGAGTCACCCACCACAATTACTCTTCTTTTCTTCTTGGCTGAGGAAGTTCTAAGGCATGGGGGTGAGTGACAAGCCCTAGGTGACTCACTAGATGGATCTACCCCTCCATCTCCATTTACCTGGCCCTGTAGTTCCAAGACCTCGTACCTGTTATTCAAGGACAACTGGGAGGGAGAAAGGGATTGTGAGGGTTTTCACTTACTTCTCCGAGGAGGGAACTCACTCCATAACTCCTTGTCCCTTAAGTTCACTCCTTCTATCTGATGGTAGGAGGGAAGGGGGTCCATCACTTGTTCAACCACTTCCCTCTGCCCTTGCCTTAGGGCATAGCTCCACCAATCTATTTCACTTTGGCATTCTCTGATGGCTCTCAACCTTTCTACCTCCTCCCTCAGTTCAGCCGCCTGCCCGAGCAGATCATTTATCCGCTCACACTGCACACAAGCAGTGTCCCTGGCCTCTCCAGTACAAGTGCCGGGCTCAGGCATTTACTGCAGCCAGAGACCTGCATGGCCGCATGTCTGCAGGAAGGCTGGTCCGGGTACCCATGTTACTCCTCACTACAGCTTTTGATCATGTTGTGACCATGATCTATCTGGTCCATCGGTCCGCCTACGTCTCTCCGCACAAGCAAGCAGTCCTTCCTCCTCCTGCGCTCCAGGCCAGTCCCCTTCATCAGGCAGTCATCCCACTCAAGCTGCCTCGACCCGCTCTGTTCGCCCTGCTCCCTGGGCAGGTTTTTAACCACTCCAGGCTGGTGCCGCTCCTCCTGGCTCTGCCCCCAGTGAGTCAGCTCCTTGCGTGAGCTGGCTGCTGGCTCCTGGGCAAGCCCTGTCAGGACTTGAGGCTCCCTCCTCAGTGTCTCTTGTCGCTCTGAGGTGAAGCTCCTGGACGCTGATCTCCCCCCGCTCCTCTCCAGTGTTGCAGGCCGTCCCTCTCAGCTACTCTCCCCAGGAACTGACCAGTCCAGACAACCAAAACCAAACCGCCTTTTACCCACCGCACAGGGCGTCCCTCTGTGCCTTATGTGGAAAGGGACCAAAAAGAATACTTTTTTAAAGAAATTAAATCAGGGTCTCTCCAAGGTCCCAAATCAGACCTGGGAGCTGGGGTTCCTTTCAGAACTCCCTCAATGTGGCATGAAGGTCCCAAGACTCCCCGGATCCACAGGAAACATGGCTGAGTGTCCCTGAACAGGCACCAAATTGTTACCATAAAAGTCAGTCAGAGAAACTCTCTAAGGTTCAATTTGGAGTTTCCGAAAGCAGCATTCTTTTGCAGCACTGGGCGCACACGTGAATCGTTTCACAAAGGTGAGCACACCCAGTACTTGCCAACAGTAGCTCTGTATTTAGCATACTCATGCTTATTCACAGCTTTTCCAGGAACTAGTTCTAATATTTGCATCCCAATTACGCATGCGCTTTCTTGCTGAGTGGGGTCTTTGGTGGGCACCAATAGTCTTCCTCACTGTGTTTACTGAATGACCTCAGTGCTTGCTCAAGCTCGCAAGGTCCTAGTGCCCAGTTAGCAGTTGCTATGTCCTTGCTTCTGCTCTGTTCCAGTCTTGCTCCACACTGGGACCGCTCTGCTGTCTGAAGGTTGGCATCCTTGGTCTTATTTACTGTCTCCTTAGGTGTTATCAGTCCCATGATGTTCCTTCCCCCCCCTGAACTTCCCCCACCTGAACATTCCTTTCGCTCTACACATTAGTAAGTTAGAACAGTTCGGCCTATTCTACTATGCTAAAGACACACACGCTATTGTTAGTTTGAGATTTAAGGTTACACCACGGTGACCATGAAGATGTGCTGGCGACACAGGGACATGGTGACCATAAGGACATGGAGGGTCACATGGGGACCATGGGGACACAAGCATCACAATGACCATGGGGACATGGGACCACAGGGGTGGCTGTTTCTGGAACACCCCATGTTCAGGTGTGTGAGGCCATGGAACCCCACGGGACCCTTCACTGGAGCCACCGAGAGATGACAGCTGCCCCACGGAACACAAGCTACTGGTGGAGGAGGCAACAGCAGCTCCTCTGGTGGTTCCCATCTTGGTGTCTGGGTGCTTGGGCAGGCAATGGGGCTGCTGTGATGTCACCTGCCATGCACTATGACATCACCACTCTCACTGCTTATATTGCATGTGGTGACTCCCCACAGCAGTCACTGTGGGGTGATGACTGAGAACTTCCCAGAGCAGCACCTGCAGCATCATTGGGCAGCACCCAAGAGGAGGGACCTTCTGCACTGGCAGTGCCAGCATCACCCAGGTGCATCAACCCTGCACGATGGCTCCAGGGCTCATGGGGAGCTTCCAACCTCTGCCTGGGAGTCCCTGTTCCAGAGGCACCCACAGTTCCTCTGGTTGCTGCAGCCCTGGCTTGTCTTGGGAACTGGTGTGAGCAGGCTGCCTACAGCGGGACTTGCTGTGTCCCAAGGGCAGGGCTTGCTGGCCTTGAGGCTGAGCTCCCCTGGTCAGGCAGCAGGGCTGGTGCTGGCCTCCAGGTTGAGCTCCTATCCCCTGGGTGGTGTTTTGGCTGGGATAGAATTAATTCTCTACCCTGTAGCTGGTGCAGTGCTGTGTTCTGGCTTTATTGTGGCAATTAACACTGGTAACACACTGATGGTTCAGTTGTTGCTCAGTAGCACTTACCCTGATCAAGGGGTGCGGAGCGGCTCCAGCTCCCTGGGGCCGTAGTTGCGGTGGCTGCCGTTTCCCTGGCACGAGCAGGTTCTCAGCCTGCAGCTGAGGGTTGCTGTTCTGCAGGGGTGTCTTGTTTGGGGCTGGGGCGGGGGGAGCTTCCCCCGGCTGTGCGCGCTGTCGGGTCTGGCCACGGGACCGAGCGTTGAGCCAGCGGGGTTTGTGTTCATAGTGCACAGCGTAGGGAAGGCAGGAATCTTGCTTGTTTTCCATGCGGACTGAAATAAAAGGAAGCCCTTGATGTGACGGAGCCATCCCTTTATTACGGAGCCGCGGGATGAAGGATGCTGCGAGCGTGCTGCGGAGCACAGAGGGGCTGCTGCGGGGCCCAGCGGTTTGTCTCCCAGCGAGACTGACTCCGCAGGTTCCCCAAAGGCTCTCCGAGCCGCGGTGCCCAGGAGCAGCCCCCGGGAGCAGCACGGGCAAGGCTGGATGCAGCCCTCCGCGGGGGGGACACGACCCTGCGGTTTGCCCGCGATGAACAAGGGCGGCGCTCATCGGGGGGAGCGGGCGGGGTCGGCCGCGGTTCGGCCGTGGGTTTGCTGCGGCTGCGTGGGGAGCCCTCCCTCCGCCGCTCCCCGCGTTGGTGCCCCCCGCTTCCCCCCAGCCCCCGGGGCCTCCCGCCGGGGCTCTCCGCGCCGCTGCGCTCCGCTCTGCCGCTCCCGGCTCCGCTCCCGCTCCGAGCCGCTGCCGCTGGGTCTGGCGGCCCTCCCTCCCTCCCTCCCCGCCCCGCAGCCGCGACCCCCGAGCCCCCGGTGCGCGGTGCGGCTGCGGGGGTGCCGGCACCGGGAGCGCGGTCGGGCAAGGTGCCCGTGGTGCTCCTGATCCGCACTGACCCGTCGGCCTGTCTGCGCTGCGGGACCGGCGGCGAGCGGCACGGCGCGGAGCCTCGGCCGGGAATGACGCGGCTCCGCTCGGCCCGGAGCGGCCGGTGGGGGCCGGCGGGGACCAGGCGCGTAGCGATAGCGGCTGCTTCTGACGCGCGGGGAAGAACAAGGAGCCCCTGGAGCGGCTTTACCGCGCGGGAGCGCTGCTGGGGAGAGGCGGCTTCGGGGTCCGTGTACTCGGGGGTCCGCCTGTGTGACAGCACCGCGGGGAGGCAGCGCGGCTCGGCTCGGCTCAGCTCAGCTCATCCCAGAATGCTGGAGCGGAGCTGGCCATCAAACGAGTGGCCGGGGGAGCGCATCTCCTCGTGGGGCGAGCG
>NW_026913646.1:0-23970 GCF_034315485.1 Pezoporus occidentalis | reverse complement strand
CTCTGCTCCCACAGTAGAAGAGAAAAGTCTATTTGTATTGTACCTCTCCGGGGCTTGCTCTAGGGGACCCAGGAGCACAGCGAGGAGGGCACGAACGTTTGCCCTCTGTTCCCACAGCCGAAGATGAATGAAAAAAGCTGGTGCTGGGCCTCTTCAGCACCCAGCCTTGCAACGGTGCCTCCATCATTGCAGTTTCTCCTCGGTTTAATGCCTAAAAGACAATTTGAATAAAAACTGGAGGTCACTCTCAGCTGCCCAGCAGCACAGTGAGTAGAGCACGAACGTTTGGCCTCTGCTCCCACATTAGAAGAGAAAAAGGGGAAAGCTGGTGCTGGGATTCTTCAGCACACAGTCAGCTTTACAACGGTGCCTCCATCATTGCTGTCTCTGCTCACTTTCATACCTGAAAGAGAGTTTGAATGAATCCTCTCGGAAGCCTGCCCTCTGCTGCCCAGCAGCACTCTGAGGAGATCATGAACGTCTGGCCTCTGGCTCCCACAGCAGAAGAGCCAGGAGAGAAAGCTGCTTCTGGCAATCTTCAGCACATAGTCAGCTTTGCAACTTTGTCACCAGCAGTGCTGTGGCTCCTCGGTTTCATAGCTAAAAGTTCATTTGAGTCGTACCTCTCCGGATGGTGTCTAAGCTGCCCAGCAGCACAGTGAGTAGAGCACAAACGTTTGGCCTCTGCTCACACAGCCGAAGAGCCAGGAGTGAAAGCTTGTGCTACTAATCTTCAGCACACAGTCAGCTTTGCAAAGGTGCCTCCATTACTGGTGTCACTGCCCACTGTCAACAGGAAAAACATCAGAATGCATTCGCTCCAGAGCCTGTTCTCGGCTGCGCAGCAGCACTCTGAGTAGAGCATGAACTTTTGGCCTCTGCTCCCACAGCAGAAGAGCCGGGAGGGAAAGCTGGGGCTGGCATTCTTCAGCACAAAGTCAGCTTTGCAACGGTGCCTCCATCATTGCTTTCACTGCTCACTTTCATACCTGAAAGAGAGTTTGAATGAAATTTCTTCGAAACCTGCACTCTGCTGCCCAGCAACGCAGTGCGTAGATGCAGAAGGTTTGGCTTCTGTTCTCACAGCCGAAGAGGCAGGAGGGAAAGGTGGTGCTAGTGATCTTCAGAACAGAGTCAGCTTTGCAACACTATCTCCATCCTTACTCTCAGGGCTCACTTTCATACGTGAGTTTGCATTTGAATGCTACCTCTCAGGAGCTTGCTGTCTGCTGCCCAGCAGCACACTGAGTAGAGCACGAACTTTTGGCCTCTGTTCTCACAGCCGAAGAGCCAGGAGGGAAAGCTGGGGCTGGGAATATACAGCACACAGTCAGCTTTGCAACGGAGTCACCATCTGTGCTCTCTGAGCTTTCAAACCTAAAAGTGCATTTGAATGCAAGCTCTCCAGAGCCTGCTCTCGGCTGCCCAGCAGCACAGTGAGTAGAGCATGAACTTTTGGCCTCTGCTCCCACAGCAGAAGAGCCGGGAGGGAAAGCTGGGGCTGGCATTCTTCAGCACACAGTCAGCTTTGCAACGGTGCCTCCATCATTGCTTTCACTGCTCACTTTCATACCTGAAAGAGAGTTTGAATGAAACCTCTTCGAAGCCTGCACTCTGCTGCCCAGCAACGCAGTGCGTAGATGCAGAAGGTTTGGCTTCTTTTCTCACAGCCGAAGAGGCAGGAGGGAAAGGTGGTGCTAGTGATCTTCAGAACAGAGTCAGCTTTGCAACACTATGTCCATCCTTACTCTCAGGGCTCACTTTCATACGTGAGTTTGCATTTGAATGCTACCTCTCAGGAGCTTGCTGTCTGCTGCCCAGCAGCACACTGAGTAGAGCACGAACTTTTGGCCTCTCTTCTCACAGCCGAAGAGCCAGGAGGGAAAGCTGGGCCTGGGAATCTTCAGCACACAGTCAGCTTTGCAACGGAGTCACCATCTGTGCTCTCTGAGCTTTCAAACCTAAAAGTGCATTTGAATGCAAGCTCTCCAGAGCCTGCTCTCGGCTGCCCAGCAGCATAGTGAGTAGAGCACCAACGTTTGGCCTCTGCTCCCACAGTAGAAGAGCCAGGAGGGAAAGATCGTGCTGGGCCTCTTCAGCACACAGTCAGCTTTACAAGGGTGTCACCATCATGCCTGTTCACTGCTCACTTTCATACGTAAAAGTCTATTTGTATTGTACCTCTCCGGGGCTTGCTCTAGGGGACCCAGGAGCACAGCGAGGAGGGCACGAACGTTTGCCCTCTGTTCCCACAGCCGAAGACGAATGAAAAAAGCTGGTGCTGGGCCTCTTCAGCACCAGCTTTGCAACGGTGCCTCCATCATTGCAGTTTCTCCTCGGTTTAATGCCTAAAAGACAATTTGAATAAAAACTGGAGGTCACTCTCAGCTGCCCAGCAGCACAGTGAGTAGAGCACGAACGTTTGGCCTCTGCTCCCACATTAGAAGAGAAAAAAGGGAAAGCTGGTGCTGGGATTCTTCAGCACACAGTCAGCTTTACAACGGTGCCTCCATCATTGCTGTCTCTGCTCACTTTCATACCTGAAAGAGAGTTTGAATGAATCCTCTCGGAAGCCTGCCCTCTGCTGCCCAGCAGCACTCTGAGGAGATCATGAACGTCTGGCCTCTGGCTCCCACAGCAGAAGAGCCAGGAGAGAAAGCTGCTTCTGGCAATCTTCAGCACATAGTCAGCTTTGCAACTTTGTCACCAGCAGTGCTGTGGCTCCTCGGTTTCATAGCTAAAAGTTCATTTGAGTCGTACCTCTCCGGATGGTGTCTAAGCTGCCCAGCAGCACAGTGAGTAGAGCACAAACGTTTGGCCTCTGCTCACACAGCCGAAGAGCCAGGAGTGAAAGCTTGTGCTACTAATCTTCAGCACACAGTCAGCTTTGCAAAGGTGCCTCCATTACTGGTGTCACTGCCCACTGTCAACAGGAAAAACCTCTGAATGCATTCGCTCCAGAGCCTGTTCTCGGCTGCGCAGCAGCACAGTGAGTAGAGCATGAACTTTTGGCCTCTGCTCCCACAGCAGAAGAGCCGGGAGGGAAAGCTGGGGGTGGCATTCTTCAGCACAAAGTCAGCTTTGCAACGGTGCCTCCATCATTGCTTTCACTGCTCACTTTCATACCTGAAAGAGAGTTTGAATGAAATTTCTTCGAAACCTGCACTCTGCTGCCCAGCAACGCAGTGCGTAGATGCAGAAGGTTTGGCTTCTGTTCTCACAGCCGAAGAGGCAGGAGGGAAAGGTGGTGCTAGTGATCTTCAGAACAGAGTCAGCTTTGCAACACTATCTCCATCCTTACTCTCAGGGCTCACTTTCATACGTGAGTTTGCATTTGAATGCTACCTCTCAGGAGCTTGCTGTCTGCTGCCCAGCAGCACACTGAGTAGAGCACGAACTTTTGGCCTCTGTTCTCCCAGCCGAAGAGCCAGGAGGGAAAGCTGGGGCTGGGAATCTTCAGCACACAGTCAGCTTTGCAACGGAGTCACCATCTGTGCTGTCTCTCCTACCTTTCAAACCTAAAAGTGCATTTGAATGCAAGCTCTCCAGAGCCTGCTCTCGGCTGCCCAGCAGCATAGTGAGTAGAGCACCAATGTTTGGGTTCTGCTCCCACAGTAGAAGAGCCAGGAGGGAAAGCTGGCACTCGGATTCTTCAGCACACAGTCAGCTTTACAACAGTGCCTCCATCATTGCTGTCACTGCTCACTTTCATACCTGAGAGTTTCAATGAAACCTCTCGGAAGCCTGCACTTTGCTGCCCAGCAGCACTCTGAGTAGAGCATGAACTTTTGGCCTCTTCTCCCACAGCAGAAGAGCCAGGATGAAAAGCTGGTGCTGGCATTCTTCAGCACAAAGTCAGCTTTGCAACGGTGCCTCCATCATTTCTTTCACTGCTCACTTTCATACCTGAAAGAGAGTTTGAATGAAACCACTCCGAAGCCTGCACTCTGCTGCCCAGCAACGCAGTGCGTAGATGCAGAAGGTTTGGCTTCTGTTCTCACAGCCGAAGAGGCAGGAGGGAAAGCTGGTGCTAGTGATCTTCAGAACAGAGTCAGCTTTGCAACACTATCTCCATCCTTACTCTCAGGGCTCACTTTCATACGTGAGTTTGCATTTGAATGCTACCTCTCAGGAGCTTGCTGTCTGCTGCCCAGCAGCACACTGAGTAGAGCACGAACTTTTGGCCTCTGTTCTCCCAGCCGAAGAGCCAGGAGGGAAAGCTGGGCCTGGGAATCTTCAGCACACAGTCAGCTTTGCAACGGAGTCACCATCTGTGCTCTCTGAGCTTTCAAACCTAAAAGTGCATTTGAATGCAAGCTCTCCAGAGCCTGCTCTCGGCTGCCCAGCAGCACAGTGAGTAGAGCATGAACTTTTGGCCTCTGCTCCCACAGCAGAAGAGCCGGGAGGGAAAGCTGGGGCTGGCATTCTTCAGCACACAGTCAGCTTTGCAACGGTGCCTCCATCATTGCTTTCACTGCTCACTTTCATACCTGAAAGAGAGTTTGAATGAAACCTCTTCGAAGCCTGCACTCTGCTGCCCAGCAACGCAGTGCGTAGATGCAGAAGGTTTGGCTTCTGTTCTCACAGCCGAAGAGGCAGGAGGGAAAGGTGGTGCTAGTGATCTTCAGAACAGAGTCAGCTTTGCAACACTATGTCCATCCTTACTTTCAGGGCTCACTTTCATACGTGAGTTTGCATTTGAATGCTACCTCTCAGGAGCTTGCTGTCTGCTGCCCAGCAGCACACTGAGTAGAGCACGAACTTTTGGCCTCTGTTCTCACAGCCGAAGAGCCAGGAGGGAAAGCTGGGCCTGGGAATCTTCAGCACACAGTCAGCTTTGCAACGGAGTCACCATCTGTGCTCTCTGAGCTTTCAAACCTAAAAGTGCATTTGAATGCAAGCTCTCCAGAGCCTGCTCTCGGCTGCCCAGCAGCATAGTGAGTAGAGCACCAACGTTTGGGTTCTGCTCCCACAGTAGAAGAGCCAGGAGGGAAAGATCGTGCTGGGCCTCTTCAGCACACAGTCAGCTTTACAAGGGTGTCACCATCATGCCTGTTCACTGCTCACTTTCATACGTAAAAGTCTATTTGTATTGTACCTCTCCGGGGCTTGCTCTAGGGGACCCAGGAGCACAGCGAGGAGGGCACGAACGTTTGCCCTCTGTTCCCACAGCCGAAGACGAATGAAAAAAGCTGGTGCTGGGCCTCTTCAGCACCCAGCTTTGCAACGGTGCCTCCATCATTGCAGTTTCTCCTCGGTTTAATGCCTAAAAGGCAATTTGAATAAAAACTAGAGGTCACTCTCAGCTGCCCAGCAGCACAGTGAGTAGAGCACGAACGTTTGGCCTCTGCTCCCACATTAGAAGAGAAAAAAGGGAAAGCTGGTGCTGGGATTCTTCAGCACACAGTCAGCTTTACAACGGTGCCTCCATCATTGCTGTCTCTGCTCACTTTCATACCTGAAAGAGAGTTTGAATGAATCCTCTCGGAAGCCTGCCCTCTGCTGCCCAGCAGCACTCTGAGGAGATCATGAACGTCTGGCCTCTGCTCCCACAGCAGAAGAGCCAGGAGAGAAAGCTGCTTCTGGCAATCTTCAGCACATAGTCAGCTTTGCAACTTTGTCACCAGCAGTGCTGTGGCTCCTCGGTTTCATAGCTAAAAGTTCATTTGAGTCGTACCTCTCCGGATGGTGTCTAAGCTGCCCAGCAGCACAGTGAGTAGAGCACAAACGTTTGGCCTCTGCTCACACAGCCGAAGAGCCAGGAGTGAAAGCTTGTGCTACTAATCTTCAGCACACAGTCAGCTTTGCAAAGGTGCCTCCATTACTGGTGTCACTGCCCACATTCAACAGGAAAAACCTCTGAATGCATTCGCTCCAGAGCCTGCTCTCGGCTGCGCAGCAGCACTCTGAGTAGAGCATGAACTTTTGGCCTCTGCTCCCACAGCAGAAGAGCCGGGAGGGAAAGCTGTGGCTGGCATTCTTCAGCACAAAGTCAGCTTTGCAACGGTGCCTCCATCATTGCTTTCACTGCTCACTTTCATACCTGAAAGAGAGTTTGAATGAAATTTCTTCGAAACCTGCACTCTGCTGCCCAGCAACGCAGTGCGTAGATGCAGAAGGTTTGGCTTCTGTTCTCACAGCCGAAGAGGCAGGAGGGAAAGGTGGTGCTAGTGATCTTCAGAACAGAGTCAGCTTTGCAACACTATCTCCATCCTTACTCTCAGGGCTCACTTTCATACGTGAGTTTGCATTTGAATGCTACCTCTCAGGAGCTTGCTGTCTGCTGCCCAGCAGCACACTGAGTAGAGCACGAACTTTTGGCCTCTGTTCTCCCAGCCGAAGAGCCAGGAGGGAAAGCTGGGGCTGGGAATCTTCAGCACACAGTCAGCTTTGCAACGGAGTCACCATCTGTGCTGTCTCTCCTACCTTTCAAACCTAAAAGTGCATTTGAATGCAAGCTCTCCAGAGCCTGCTCTCGGCTGCCCAGCAGCATAGTGAGTAGAGCACCAATGTTTGGCCTCTGCTCCCACAGTAGAAGAGCCAGGAGGGAAAGCTGGCACTCGGATTCTTCAGCACACAGTCAGCTTTACAACAGTGCCTCCATCATTGCTGTCACTGCTCACTTTCATACCTGAGAGTTTCAATGAAACCTCTCGGAAGCCTGCACTTTGCTGCCCAGCAGCACTCTGAGTAGAGCATGAACTTTTGGCCTCTTCTCCCACAGCAGAAGAGCCAGGATGAAAAGCTGGTGCTGGCATTCTTCAGCACAAAGTCAGCTTTGCAACGGTGCCTCCATCATTTCTTTCACTGCTCACTTTCATACCTGAAAGAGAGTTTGAATGAAACCACTCCGAAGCCTGCACTCTGCTGCCCAGCAACGCAGTGCGTAGATGCAGAAGGTTTGGCTTCTGTTCTCACAGCCGAAGAGGCAGGAGGGAAAGGTGGTGCTAGTGATCTTCAGAACAGAGTCAGCTTTGCAACACTATCTCCATCCTTACTCTCAGGGCTCACTTTCATACGTGAGTTTGCATTTGAATGCTACCTCTCAGGAGCTTGCTGTCTGCTGCCCAGCAGCACACTGAGTAGAGCACGAACTTTTGGCCTCTGTTCTCCCAGCCGAAGAGCCAGGAGGGAAAGCTGGGCCTGGGAATCTTCAGCACACAGTCAGCTTTGCAACGGAGTCACCATCTGTGCTGTCTCTCCTAGCTTTCAAACCTAAAAGTGCATTTGAATGCAAGCTCTCCAGAGCCTGCTCTCGGCTGCCCAGCAGCACAGTGAGTAGAGCATGAACTTTTGGCCTCTGCTCCCACAGCAGAAGAGCCGGGAGGGAAAGCTGGGGGTGGCATTCTTCAGCACAAAGTCAGCTTTGCAACGGTGCCTCCATCATTGCTTTCACTGCTCACTTTCATACCTGAAAGAGAGTTTGAATGAAACCACTCCGAAGCCTGCACTCTGCTGCCCAGCAACGCAGTGCGTAGATGCAGAAGGTTTGGCTTCTGTTCTCACAGCCGAAGAGGCAGGAGGGAACGGTGGTGCTAGTGATCTTCAGAACAGAGTCAGCTTTGCAACACTATCTCCATCCTTACTCTCAGGGCTCACTTTCATACGTGAGTTTGCATTTGAATGCTACCTCTCAGGAGCTTGCTGTCTGCTGCCCAGCAGCACACTGAGTAGAGCACGAACTTTTGGCCTCTGTTCTCACAGCCGAAGAGCCAGGAGGGAAAGCTGGGCCTGGGAATCTTCAGCACACAGTCAGCTTTGCAACGGAGTCACCATCTGTGCTCTCTGAGCTTTCAAACCTAAAAGTGCATTTGAATGCAAGCTCTCCAGAGCCTGCTCTCGGCTGCCCAGCAGCATAGTGAGTAGAGCACCAACGTTTGGGTTCTGCTCCCACAGTAGAAGAGCCAGGAGGGAAAGATCGTGCTGGGCCTCTTCAGCACACAGTCAGCTTTACAAGGGTGTCACCATCATGCCTGTTCACTGCTCACTTTCATACGTAAAAGTCTATTTGTATTGTACCTCTCCGGGGCTTGCTCTAGGGGACCCAGGAGCACAGCGAGGAGGGCACGAACGTTTGCCCTCTGTTCCCACAGCCGAAGACGAATGAAAAAAGCTGGTGCTGGGCCTCTTCAGCACCCAGCTTTGCAACGGTGCCTCCATCATTGCAGTTTCTCCTCGGTTTAATGCCTAAAAGACAATTTGAATAAAAACTGGAGGTCACTCTCAGCTGCCCAGCAGCACAGTGAGTAGAGCACGAACGTTTGGCCTCTGCTCCCACATTAGAAGAGAAAAAAGGGAAAGCTGGTGCTGGGATTCTTCAGCACACAGTCAGCTTTACAACGGTGCCTCCATCATTGCTGTCTCTGCTCACTTTCATACCTGAAAGAGAGTTTGAATGAATCCTCTCGGAAGCCTGCCCTCTGCTGCCCAGCAGCACTCTGAGGAGATCATGAACGTCTGGCCTCTGGCTCCCACAGCAGAAGAGCCAGGAGAGAAAGCTGCTTCTGGCAATCTTCAGCACATAGTCAGCTTTGCAACTTTGTCACCAGCAGTGCTGTGGCTCCTCGGTTTCATAGCTAAAAGTTCATTTGAGTCGTACCTCTCCGGATGGTGTCTAAGCTGCCCAGCAGCACAGTGAGTAGAGCACAAACGTTTGGCCTCTGCTCACACAGCCGAAGAGCCAGGAGTGAAAGCTTGTGCTACTAATCTTCAGCACACAGTCAGCTTTGCAAAGGTGCCTCCATTACTGGTGTCACTGCCCACCGTCAACAGGAAAAACATCAGAATGCATTCGCTCCAGAGCCTGCTCTCGGCTGCGCAGCAGCACTCTGAGTAGAGCATGAACTTTTGGCCTCTGCTCCCACAGCAGAAGAGCCGGGAGGGAAAGCTGGGGGTGGCATTCTTCAGCACAAAGTCAGCTTTGCAACGGTGCCTCCATCATTGCTTTCACTGCTCACTTTCATACCTGAAAGAGAGTTTGAATGAAACCACTCCGAAGCCTGCACTCTGCTGCCCAGCAACGCAGTGCGTAGATGCAGAAGGTTTGGCTTCTGTTCTCACAGCCGAAGAGGCAGGAGGGAAAGGTGGTGCTAGTGATCTTCAGAACAGAGTCAGCTTTGCAACACTATCTCCATCCTTACTCTCAGGGCTCACTTTCATACGTGAGTTTGCATTTGAATGCTACCTCTCAGGAGCTTGCTGTCTGCTGCCCAGCAGCACACTGAGTAGAGCACGAACTTTTGGCCTCTGTTCTCCCAGCCGAAGAGCCAGGAGGGAAAGCTGGGGCTGGGAATCTTCAGCACACAGTCAGCTTTGCAACGGAGTCACCATCTGTGCTCTCTGAGCTTTCAAACCTAAAAGTGCATTTGAATGCAAGCTCTCCAGAGCCTGCTCTCGGCTGCCCAGCAGCATAGTGAGTAGAGCACCAACGTTTGGGTTCTGCTCCCACAGTAGAAGAGCCAGGAGGGAAAGATCGTGCTGGGCCTCTTCAGCACACAGTCAGCTTTACAAGGGTGTCACCATCATGCCTGTTCACTGCTCACTTTCATACGTAAAAGTCTATTTGTATTGTACCTCTCCGGGGCTTGCTCTAGGGGACCCAGGAGCACAGCGAGGAGGGCACGAACGTTTGCCCTCTGTTCCCACAGCCGAAGACGAATGAAAAAAGCTGGTGCTGGGCCTCTTCAGCACCCAGCTTTGCAACGGTGCCTCCATCATTGCAGTTTCTCCTCGGTTTAATGCCTAAAAGACAATTTGAATAAAAACTGGAGGTCACTCTCAGCTGCCCAGCAGCACAGTGAGTAGAGCACGAACGTTTGGCCTCTGCTCCCACATTAGAAGAGAAAAAAGGGAAAGCTGGTGCTGGGATTCTTCAGCACACAGTCAGCTTTACAACGGTGCCTCCATCATTGCTGTCTCTGCTCACTTTCATACCTGAAAGAGAGTTTGAATGAATCCTCTCGGAAGCCTGCCCTCTGCTGCCCAGCAGCACTCTGAGGAGATCATGAACGTCTGGCCTCTGGCTCCCACAGCAGAAGAGCCAGGAGAGAAAGCTGCTTCTGGCAATCTTCAGCACATAGTCAGCTTTGCAACTTTGTCACCAGCAGTGCTGTGGCTCCTCGGTTTCATAGCTAAAAGTTCATTTGAGTCGTACCTCTCCGGATGGTGTCTAAGCTGCCCAGCAGCACAGTGAGTAGAGCACAAACGTTTGGCCTCTGCTCACACAGCCGAAGAGCCAGGAGTGAAAGCTTGTGCTACTAATCTTCAGCACACAGTCAGCTTTGCAAAGGTGCCTCCATTACTGGTGTCACTGCCCACTGTCAACAGGAAAAACATCAGAATGCATTCGCTCCAGAGCCTGCTCTCGGCTGCGCAGCAGCACTCTGAGTAGAGCATGAACTTTTGGCCTCTGCTCCCACAGCAGAAGAGCCGGGAGGGAAAGCTGGGGCTGGCATTCTTCAGCACAAAGTCAGCTTTGCAACGGTGCCTCCATCATTGCTTTCACTGCTCACTTTCATACCTGAAAGAGAGTTTGAATGAAACCACTCCGAAGCCTGCACTCTGCTGCCCAGCAACGCAGTGCGTAGATGCAGAAGGTTTGGCTTCTGTTCTCACAGCCGAAGAGGCAGGAGGGAAAGGTGGTGCTAGTGATCTTCAGAACAGAGTCAGCTTTGCAACACTATCTCCATCCTTACTCTCAGGGCTCACTTTCATACGTGAGTTTGCATTTGAATGCTACCTCTCAGGAGCTTGCTGTCTGCTGCCCAGCAGCACACTGAGTAGAGCACGAACTTTTGGCCTCTGTTCTCCCAGCCGAAGAGCCAGGAGGGAAAGCTGGGCCTGGGAATCTTCAGCACACAGTCAGCTTTGCAACGGAGTCACCATCTGTGCTCTCTGAGCTTTCAAACCTAAAAGTGCATTTGAATGCAAGCTCTCCAGAGCCTGCTCTCGGCTGCCCAGCAGCATAGTGAGTAGAGCACCAACGTTTGGGTTCTGCTCCCACAGTAGAAGAGCCAGGAGGGAAAGATCGTGCTGGGCCTCTTCAGCACACAGTCAGCTTTACAAGGGTGTCACCATCATGCCTGTTCACTGCTCACTTTCATACGTAAAAGTCTATTTGTATTGTACCTCTCCGGGGCTTGCTCTAGGGGACCCAGGAGCACAGCGAGGAGGGCACGAACGTTTGCCCTCTGTTCCCACAGCCGAAGACGAATGAAAAAAGCTGGTGCTGGGCCTCTTCAGCACCCAGCTTTGCAACGGTGCCTCCATCATTGCAGTTTCTCCTCGGTTTAATGCCTAAAAGACAATTTGAATAAAAACTGGAGGTCACTCTCAGCTGCCCAGCAGCACAGTGAGTAGAGCACGAACGTTTGGCCTCTGCTCCCACATTAGAAGAGAAAAAAGGGAAAGCTGGTGCTGGGATTCTTCAGCACACAGTCAGCTTTACAACGGTGCCTCCATCATTGCTGTCTCTGCTCACTTTCATACCTGAAAGAGAGTTTGAATGAATCCTCTCGGAAGCCTGCCCTCTGCTGCCCAGCAGCACTCTGAGGAGATCATGAACGTCTGGCCTCTGGCTCCCACAGCAGAAGAGCCAGGAGAGAAAGCTGCTTCTGGCAATCTTCAGCACATAGTCAGCTTTGCAACTTTGTCACCAGCAGTGCTGTGGCTCCTCGGTTTCATAGCTAAAAGTTCATTTGAGTCGTACCTCTCCGGATGGTGTCTAAGCTGCCCAGCAGCACAGTGAGTAGAGCACAAACGTTTGGCCTCTGCTCACACAGCCGAAGAGCCAGGAGTGAAAGCTTGTGCTACTAATCTTCAGCACACAGTCAGCTTTGCAAAGGTGCCTCCATTACTGGTGTCACTGCCCACCGTCAACAGGAAAAACATCAGAATGCATTCGCTCCAGAGCCTGCTCTCGGCTGCGCAGCAGCACTCTGAGTAGAGCATGAACTTTTGGCCTCTGCTCCCACAGCAGAAGAGCCGGGAGGGAAAGCTGGGGGTGGCATTCTTCAGCACAAAGTCAGCTTTGCAACGGTGCCTCCATCATTGCTTTCACTGCTCACTTTCATACCTGAAAGAGAGTTTGAATGAAACCACTCCGAAGCCTGCACTCTGCTGCCCAGCAACGCAGTGCGTAGATGCAGAAGGTTTGGCTTCTGTTCTCACAGCCGAAGAGGCAGGAGGGAAAGGTGGTGCTAGTGATCTTCAGAACAGAGTCAGCTTTGCAACACTATCTCCATCCTTACTCTCAGGGCTCACTTTCATACGTGAGTTTGCATTTGAATGCTACCTCTCAGGAGCTTGCTGTCTGCTGCCCAGCAGCACACTGAGTAGAGCACGAACTTTTGTCCTCTGTTCTCACAACCGAAGAGCCAGGAGGGAAAGCTGGGGCTGGGAATCTTCAGCACACAGTCAGCTTTGCAACGGAGTCACCATCTGTGCTGTCTCTCCTAGCTTTCAAACCTAAAAGTGCATTTGAATGCAAGCTCTCCAGAGCCTGCTCTCGGCTGCCCAGCAGCACAGTGAGTAGAGCATGAGCTTTTGGCCTCTGCTCCCACAGCAGAAGAGCCGGGAGGGAAAGCTGGGGCTGGCATTCTTCAGCACACAGTCAGCTTTGCAACGGTGCCTCCATCATTGCTTTCACTGCTCACTTTCATACCTGAAAGAGAGTTTGAATGAAACCTCTTCGAAGCCTGCACTCTGCTGCCCAGCAACGCAGTGCGTAGATGCAGAAGGTTTGGCTTCTGTTCTCACAGCCGAAGAGGCAGGAGGGAAAGGTGGTGCTAGTGATCTTCAGAACAGAGTCAGCTTTGCAACACTATGTCCATCCTTACTTTCAGGGCTCACTTTCATACGTGAGTTTGCATTTGAATGCTACCTCTCAGGAGCTTGCTGTCTGCTGCCCAGCAGCACACTGAGTAGAGCACGAACTTTTGGCCTCTGTTCTCACAGCCGAAGAGCCAGGAGGGAAAGCTGGGGCTGGGAATCTTCAGCACACAGTCAGCTTTGCAACGGAGTCACCATCTGTGCTCTCTGAGCTTTCAAACCTAAAAGTGCATTTGAATGCACCTCTCCAGAGCCTGCTCTCGGCTGCCCAGCAGCATAGTGAGTAGAGCACCAACGTTTGGGTTCTGCTCCCACAGTAGAAGAGCCAGGAGGGAAAGATCGTGCTGGGCCTCTTCAGCACACAGTCAGCTTTACAAGGGTGTCACCATCATGCCTGTTCACTGCTCACTTTCATACGTAAAAGTCTATTTGTATTGTACCTCTCCGGGGCTTGCTCTAGGGGACCCAGGAGCACAGCGAGGAGGGCACGAACGTTTGCCCTCTGTTCCCACAGCCGAAGACGAATGAAAAAAGCTGGTGCTGGGCCTCTTCAGCACCCAGCTTTGCAACGGTGCCTCCATCATTGCAGTTTCTCCTCGGTTTAATGCCTAAAAGACAATTTGAATAAAAACTAGAGGTCACTCTCAGCTGCCCAGCAGCACAGTGAGTAGAGCACGAACGTTTGGCCTCTGCTCCCACATTAGAAGAGAAAAAAGGGAAAGCTGGTGCTGGGATTCTTCAGCACACAGTCAGCTTTACAACGGTGCCTCCATCATTGCTGTCTCTGCTCACTTTCATACCTGAAAGAGAGTTTGAATGAATCCTCTCGGAAGCCTGCCCTCTGCTGCCCAGCAGCACTCTGAGGAGATCATGAACGTCTGGCCTCTGCTCCCACAGCAGAAGAGCCAGGAGAGAAAGCTGCTTCTGGCAATCTTCAGCACATAGTCAGCTTTGCAACTTTGTCACCAGCAGTGCTGTGGCTCCTCGGTTTCATAGCTAAAAGTTCATTTGAGTCGTACCTCTCCGGATGGTGTCTAAGCTGCCCAGCAGCACAGTGAGTAGAGCACAAACGTTTGGCCTCTGCTCACACAGCCGAAGAGCCAGGAGTGAAAGCTTGTGCTACTAATCTTCAGCACACAGTCAGCTTTGCAAAGGTGCCTCCATTACTGGTGTCACTGCCCACTGTCAACAGGAAAAACATCAGAATGCATTCGCTCCAGAGCCTGCTCTCGGCTGCGCAGCAGCACTCTGAGTAGAGCATGAACTTTTGGCCTCTGCTCCCACAGCAGAAGAGCCGGGAGGGAAAGCTGGGGCTGGCATTCTTCAGCACAAAGTCAGCTTTGCAACGGTGCCTCCATCATTGCTTTCACTGCTCACTTTCATACCTGAAAGAGAGTTTGAATGAAACCACTCCGAAGCCTGCACTCTGCTGCCCAGCAACGCAGTGCGTAGATGCAGAAGGTTTGGCTTCTGTTCTCACAGCCGAAGAGGCAGGAGGGAAAGGTGGTGCTAGTGATCTTCAGAACAGAGTCAGCTTTGCAACACTATCTCCATCCTTACTCTCAGGGCTCACTTTCATACGTGAGTTTGCATTTGAATGCTACCTCTCAGGAGCTTGCTGTCTGCTGCCCAGCAGCACACTGAGTAGAGCACGAACTTTTGGCCTCTGTTCTCACAGCCGAAGAGCCAGGAGGGAAAGCTGGGCCTGGGAATCTTCAGCACACAGTCAGCTTTGCAACGGAGTCACCATCTGTGCTCTCTGAGCTTTCAAACCTAAAAGTGCATTTGAATGCAAGCTCTCCAGAGCCTGCTCTCGGCTGCCCAGCAGCATAGTGAGTAGAGCACCAACGTTTGGGTTCTGCTCCCACAGTAGAAGAGCCAGGAGGGAAAGATCGTGCTGGGCCTCTTCAGCACACAGTCAGCTTTACAAGGGTGTCACCATCATGCCTGTTCACTGCTCACTTTCATACGTAAAAGTCTATTTGTATTGTACCTCTCCGGGGCTTGCTCTAGGGGACCCAGGAGCACAGCGAGGAGGGCACGAACGTTTGCCCTCTGTTCCCACAGCCGAAGACGAATGAAAAAAGCTGGTGCTGGGCCTCTTCAGCACCCAGCTTTGCAACGGTGCCTCCATCATTGCAGTTTCTCCTCGGTTTAATGCCTAAAAGACAATTTGAATAAAAACTGGAGGTCACTCTCAGCTGCCCAGCAGCACAGTGAGTAGAGCACGAACGTTTGGCCTCTGCTCCCACATTAGAAGAGAAAAAAGGGAAAGCTGGTGCTGGGATTCTTCAGCACACAGTCAGCTTTACAACGGTGCCTCCATCATTGCTGTCTCTGCTCACTTTCATACCTGAAAGAGAGTTTGAATGAATCCTCTCGGAAGCCTGCCCTCTGCTGCCCAGCAGCACTCTGAGGAGATCATGAACGTCTGGCCTCTGGCTCCCACAGCAGAAGAGCCAGGAGAGAAAGCTGCTTCTGGCAATCTTCAGCACATAGTCAGCTTTGCAACTTTGTCACCAGCAGTGCTGTGGCTCCTCGGTTTCATAGCTAAAAGTTCATTTGAGTCGTATCTCTCCGGATGGTGTCTAAGCTGCCCAGCAGCACAGTGAGTAGAGCACAAACGTTTGGCCTCTGCTCACACAGCCGAAGAGCCAGGAGTGAAAGCTTGTGCTACTAATCTTCAGCACACAGTCAGCTTTGCAAAGGTGCCTCCATTACTGGTGTCACTGCCCACTGTCAACAGGAAAAACATCAGAATGCATTCGCTCCAGAGCCTGCTCTCGGCTGCGCAGCAGCACTCTGAGTAGAGCATGAACTTTTGGCCTCTGCTCCCACAGCAGAAGAGCCGGGAGGGAAAGCTGGGGGTGGCATTCTTCAGCACAAAGTCAGCTTTGCAACGGTGCCTCCATCATTGCTTTCACTGCTCACTTTCATACCTGAAAGAGAGTTTGAATGAAACCTCTCCGAAGCCTGCACTCTGCTGCCCAGCAACGCAGTGCGTAGATGCAGAAGGTTTGGCTTCTGTTCTCACAGCCGAAGAGGCAGGAGGGAAAGGTGGTGCTAGTGATCTTCAGAACAGAGTCAGCTTTGCAACACTATCTCCATCCTTACTCTCAGGGCTCACTTTCATACGTGAGTTTGCATTTGAATGCTACCTCTCAGGAGCTTGCTGTCTGCTGCCCAGCAGCACACTGAGTAGAGCACGAACTTTTGTCCTCTGTTCTCACAACCGAAGAAAAAAGCTGGGGCTGGGAATCTTCAGCACACAGTCAGCTTTGCAACGGAGTTCTGTGCTGTCTCTCCTGAGCTTTCAAACCTAAAAGTGCAGGAGAATGCAAGCTCTCCAGAGCCTGCTCTTGGCTGCCCAGCAGCACAGTGAGTAGAGCATGAACTTTTGGCCTCTGCTCCCACAGCAGAAGAGCCGGGAGGGAAAGCTGGGGCTGGCATTCTTCAGCACACAGTCAGCTTTGCAACGGTGCCTCCATCATTGCTTTCACTGCTCACTTTCATACCTGAAAGAGAGTTTGAATGAAACCACTCCGAAGCCTGCACTCTGCTGCCCAGCAACGCAGTGCGTAGATGCAGAAGGTTTGGCTTCTGTTCTCACAGCCGAAGAGGCAGGAGGGAAAGGTGGTGCTAGTGATCTTCAGAACAGAGTCAGCTTTGCAACACTATCTCCATCCTTACTCTCAGGGCTCACTTTCATACGTGAGTTTGCATTTGAATGCTACCTTTCAGGAGCTTGCTGTCTGCTGCCCAGCAGCACACTGAGTAGAGCACGAACTTTTGGCCTCTGTTCTCACAGCCGAAGAGCCAGGAGGGAAAGCTGGGCCTGGGAATCTTCAGCACACAGTCAGCTTTGCAACGGAGTCACCATCTGTGCTCTCTGAGCTTTCAAACCTAAAAGTGCATTTGAATGCAAGCTCTCCAGAGCCTGCTCTCGGCTGCCCAGCAGCATAGTGAGTAGAGCACCAACGTTTGGGTTCTGCTCCCACAGTAGAAGAGCCAGGAGGGAAAGATCGTGCTGGGCCTCTTCAGCACACAGTCAGCTTTACAAGGGTGTCACCATCATGCCTGTTCACTGCTCACTTTCATACGTAAAAGTCTATTTGTATTGTACCTCTCCGGGGCTTGCTCTAGGGGACCCAGGAGCACAGCGAGGAGGGCACGAACGTTTGCCCTCTGTTCCCACAGCCGAAGACGAATGAAAAAAGCTGGTGCTGGGCCTCTTCAGCACCCAGCTTTGCAACGGTGCCTCCATCATTGCAGTTTCTCCTCGGTTTAATGCCTAAAAGACAATTTGAATAAAAACTGGAGGTCACTCTCAGCTGCCCAGCAGCACAGTGAGTAGAGCACGAACGTTTGGCCTCTGCTCCCACATTAGAAGAGAAAAAAGGGAAAGCTGGTGCTGGGATTCTTCAGCACACAGTCAGCTTTACAACGGTGCCTCCATCATTGCTGTCTCTGCTCACTTTCATACCTGAAAGAGAGTTTGAATGAATCCTCTCGGAAGCCTGCCCTCTGCTGCCCAGCAGCACTCTGAGGAGATCATGAACGTCTGGCCTCTGGCTCCCACAGCAGAAGAGCCAGGAGAGAAAGCTGCTTCTGGCAATCTTCAGCACATAGTCAGCTTTGCAACTTTGTCACCAGCAGTGCTGTGGCTCCTCGGTTTCATAGCTAAAAGTTCATTTGAGTCGTACCTCTCCGGATGGTGTCTAAGCTGCCCAGCAGCACAGTGAGTAGAGCACAAACGTTTGGCCTCTGCTCACACAGCCGAAGAGCCAGGAGTGAAAGCTTGTGCTACTAATCTTCAGCACACAGTCAGCTTTGCAAAGGTGCCTCCATTACTGGTGTCACTGCCCACTGTCAACAGGAAAAACATCAGAATGCATTCGCTCCAGAGCCTGCTCTCGGCTGCGCAGCAGCACTCTGAGTAGAGCATGAACTTTTGGCCTCTGCTCCCACAGCAGAAGAGCCGGGAGGGAAAGCTGGGGCTGGCATTCTTCAGCACAAAGTCAGATTTGCAACGGTGCCTCCATCATTGCTTTCACTGCTCACTTTCATACCTGAAAGAGAGTTTGAATGAAATTTCTTCGAAACCTGCACTCTGCTGCCCAGCAACGCAGTGCGTAGATGCAGAAGGTTTGGCTTCTGTTCTCACAGCCGAAGAGGCAGGAGGGAAAGGTGGTGCTAGTGATCTTCAGAACAGAGTCAGCTTTGCAACACTATCTCCATCCTTACTCTCAGGGCTCACTTTCATACGTGAGTTTGCATTTGAATGCTACCTCTCAGGAGCTTGCTGTCTGCTGCCCAGCAGCACACTGAGTAGAGCACGAACTTTTGGCCTCTGTTCTCCCAGCCGAAGAGCCAGGAGGGAAAGCTGGGCCTGGGAATCTTCAGCACAGTCAGCTTTGCAACGGAGTCACCATCTGTGCTGTCTCTCCTAGCTTTCAAACCTAAAAGTGCATTTGAATGCAAGCTCTCCAGAGCCTGCTCTCGGCTGCCCAGCAGCACAGTGAGTAGAGCATGAACTTTTGGCCTCTGCTCCCACAGCAGAAGAGCCGGGAGGGAAAGCTGGGGCTGGCATTCTTCAGCACACAGTCAGCTTTGCAACGGTGCCTCCATCATTGCTTTCACTGCTCACTTTCATACCTGAAAGAGAGTTTGAATGAAATCTCTTCGAAGCCTGCATTCTGCTGCCCAGCAACGCAGTGCGTAGATGCAGAAGGTTTGGCTTCTGTTCTCACAGCCGAAGAGGCAGGAGGGAAAGGTGGTGCTAGTGATCTTCAGAACAGAGTCAGCTTTGCAACACTATCTCCATCCTTACTCTCAGGGCTCACTTTCATACGTGAGTTTGCATTTGAATGCTACCTCTCAGGAGCTTGCTGTCTGCTGCCCAGCAGCACACTGAGTAGAGCACGAACTTTTGGCCTCTGTTCTCCCAGCCGAAGAGCCAGGAGGGAAAGCTGGGGCTGGGAATCTTCAGCACACAGTCAGCTTTGCAACGGAGTCACCATCTGTGCTCTCTGAGCTTTCAAACCTAAAAGTGCATTTGAATGCAAGCTCTCCAGAGCCTGCTCTCGGCTGCCCAGCAGCATAGTGAGTAGAGCACCAACGTTTGGGTTCTGCTCCCACAGTAGAAGAGCCAGGAGGGAAAGATCGTGCTGGGCCTCTTCAGCACACAGTCAGCTTTACAAGGGTGTCACCATCATGCCTGTTCACTGCTCACTTTCATACGTAAAAGTCTATTTGTATTGTACCTCTCCGGGGCTTGCTCTAGGGGACCCAGGAGCACAGCGAGGAGGGCACGAACGTTTGCCCTCTGTTCCCACAGCCGAAGACGAATGAAAAAAGCTGGTGCTGGGCCTCTTCAGCACCCAGCTTTGCAACGGTGCCTCCATCATTGCAGTTTCTCCTCGGTTTAATGCCTAAAAGACAATTTGAATAAAAACTGGAGGTCACTCTCAGCTGCCCAGCAGCACAGTGAGTAGAGCACGAACGTTTGGCCTCTGCTCCCACATTAGAAGAGAAAAAAGGGAAAGCTGGTGCTGGGATTCTTCAGCACACAGTCAGCTTTACAACGGTGCCTCCATCATTGCTGTCTCTGCTCACTTTCATACCTGAAAGAGAGTTTGAATGAATCCTCTCGGAAGCCTGCCCTCTGCTGCCCAGCAGCACTCTGAGGAGATCATGAACGTCTGGCCTCTGCTCCCACAGCAGAAGAGCCAGGAGAGAAAGCTGCTTCTGGCAATCTTCAGCACATAGTCAGCTTTGCAACTTTGTCACCAGCAGTGCTGTGGCTCCTCGGTTTCATAGCTAAAAGTTCATTTGAGTCGTACCTCTCCGGATGGTGTCTAAGCTGCCCAGCAGCACAGTGAGTAGAGCACAAACGTTTGGCCTCTGCTCACACAGCCGAAGAGCCAGGAGTGAAAGCTTGTGCTACTAATCTTCAGCACACAGTCAGCTTTGCAAAGGTGCCTCCATTACTGGTGTCACTGCCCACCGTCAACAGGAAAAACATCAGAATGCATTCGCTCCAGAGCCTGCTCTCGGCTGCGCAGCAGCACTCTGAGTAGAGCATGAACTTTTGGCCTCTGCTCCCACAGCAGAAGAGCCGGGAGGGAAAGCTGGGGGTGGCATTCTTCAGCACAAAGTCAGCTTTGCAACGGTGCCTCCATCATTGCTTTCACTGCTCACTTTCATACCTGAAAGAGAGTTTGAATGAAACCACTCCGAAGCCTGCACTCTGCTGCCCAGCAACGCAGTGCGTAGATGCAGAAGGTTTGGCTTCTGTTCTCACAGCCGAAGAGGCAGGAGGGAAAGGTGGTGCTAGTGATCTTCAGAACAGAGTCAGCTTTGCAACACTATCTCCATCCTTACTCTCAGGGCTCACTTTCATACGTGAGTTTGCATTTGAATGCTACCTCTCAGGAGCTTGCTGTCTGCTGCCCAGCAGCACACTGAGTAGAGCACGAACTTTTGTCCTCTGTTCTCACAACCGAAGAGCCAGGAGGGAAAGCTGGGGCTGGGAATCTTCAGCACACAGTCAGCTTTGCAACGGAGTCACCATCTGTGCTGTCTCTCCTAGCTTTCAAACCTAAAAGTGCATTTGAATGCAAGCTCTCCAGAGCCTGCTCTCGGCTGCCCAGCAGCACAGTGAGTAGAGCATGAGCTTTTGGCCTCTGCTCCCACAGCAGAAGAGCCGGGAGGGAAAGCTGGGGCTGGCATTCTTCAGCACACAGTCAGCTTTGCAACGGTGCCTCCATCATTGCTTTCACTGCTCACTTTCATACCTGAAAGAGAGTTTGAATGAAACCTCTTCGAAGCCTGCACTCTGCTGCCCAGCAACGCAGTGCGTAGATGCAGAAGGTTTGGCTTCTGTTCTCACAGCCGAAGAGGCAGGAGGGAAAGGTGGTGCTAGTGATCTTCAGAACAGAGTCAGCTTTGCAACACTATGTCCATCCTTACTTTCAGGGCTCACTTTCATACGTGAGTTTGCATTTGAATGCTACCTCTCAGGAGCTTGCTGTCTGCTGCCCAGCAGCACACTGAGTAGAGCACGAACTTTTGGCCTCTGTTCTCACAGCCGAAGAGCCAGGAGGGAAAGCTGGGGCTGGGAATCTTCAGCACACAGTCAGCTTTGCAACGGAGTCACCATCTGTGCTCTCTGAGCTTTCAAACCTAAAAGTGCATTTGAATGCACCTCTCCAGAGCCTGCTCTCGGCTGCCCAGCAGCATAGTGAGTAGAGCACCAACGTTTGGGTTCTGCTCCCACAGTAGAAGAGCCAGGAGGGAAAGATCGTGCTGGGCCTCTTCAGCACACAGTCAGCTTTACAAGGGTGTCACCATCATGCCTGTTCACTGCTCACTTTCATACGTAAAAGTCTATTTGTATTGTACCTCTCCGGGGCTTGCTCTAGGGGACCCAGGAGCACAGCGAGGAGGGCACGAACGTTTGCCCTCTGTTCCCACAGCCGAAGACGAATGAAAAAAGCTGGTGCTGGGCCTCTTCAGCACCCAGCTTTGCAACGGTGCCTCCATCATTGCAGTTTCTCCTCGGTTTAATGCCTAAAAGACAATTTGAATAAAAACTAGAGGTCACTCTCAGCTGCCCAGCAGCACAGTGAGTAGAGCACGAACGTTTGGCCTCTGCTCCCACATTAGAAGAGAAAAAAGGGAAAGCTGGTGCTGGGATTCTTCAGCACACAGTCAGCTTTACAACGGTGCCTCCATCATTGCTGTCTCTGCTCACTTTCATACCTGAAAGAGAGTTTGAATGAATCCTCTCGGAAGCCTGCCCTCTGCTGCCCAGCAGCACTCTGAGGAGATCATGAACGTCTGGCCTCTGCTCCCACAGCAGAAGAGCCAGGAGAGAAAGCTGCTTCTGGCAATCTTCAGCACATAGTCAGCTTTGCAACTTTGTCACCAGCAGTGCTGTGGCTCCTCGGTTTCATAGCTAAAAGTTCATTTGAGTCGTACCTCTCCGGATGGTGTCTAAGCTGCCCAGCAGCACAGTGAGTAGAGCACAAACGTTTGGCCTCTGCTCACACAGCCGAAGAGCCAGGAGTGAAAGCTTGTGCTACTAATCTTCAGCACACAGTCAGCTTTGCAAAGGTGCCTCCATTACTGGTGTCACTGCCCACTGTCAACAGGAAAAACATCAGAATGCATTCGCTCCAGAGCCTGCTCTCGGCTGCGCAGCAGCACTCTGAGTAGAGCATGAACTTTTGGCCTCTGCTCCCACAGCAGAAGAGCCGGGAGGGAAAGCTGGGGCTGGCATTCTTCAGCACACAGTCAGCTTTGCAACGGTGCCTCCATCATTGCTTTCACTGCTCACTTTCATACCTGAAAGAGAGTTTGAATGAAACCACTCCGAAGCCTGCACTCTGCTGCCCAGCAACGCAGTGCGTAGATGCAGAAGGTTTGGCTTCTGTTCTCACAGCCGAAGAGGCAGGAGGGAAAGGTGGTGCTAGTGATCTTCAGAACAGAGTCAGCTTTGCAACACTATCTCCATCCTTACTCTCAGGGCTCACTTTCATACGTGAGTTTGCATTTGAATGCTACCTCTCAGGAGCTTGCTGTCTGCTGCCCAGCAGCACACTGAGTAGAGCACGAACTTTTGGCCTCTGTTCTCACAGCCGAAGAGCCAGGAGGGAAAGCTGGGGCTGGGAATCTTCAGCACACAGTCAGCTTTGCAACGGAGTCACCATCTGTGCTCTCTGAGCTTTCAAACCTAAAAGTGCATTTGAATGCACCTCTCCAGAGCCTGCTCTCGGCTGCCCAGCAGCATAGTGAGTAGAGCACCAACGTTTGGGTTCTGCTCCCACAGTAGAAGAGCCAGGAGGGAAAGATCGTGCTGGGCCTCTTCAGCACACAGTCAGCTTTACAAGGGTGTCACCATCATGCCTGTTCACTGCTCACTTTCATACGTAAAAGTCTATTTGTATTGTACCTCTCCGGGGCTTGCTCTAGGGGACCCAGGAGCACAGCGAGGAGGGCACGAACGTTTGCCCTCTGTTCCCACAGCCGAAGACGAATGAAAAAAGCTGGTGCTGGGCCTCTTCAGCACCCAGCTTTGCAACGGTGCCTCCATCATTGCAGTTTCTCCTCGGTTTAATGCCTAAAAGACAATTTGAATAAAAACTAGAGGTCACTCTCAGCTGCCCAGCAGCACAGTGAGTAGAGCACGAACGTTTGGCCTCTGCTCCCACATTAGAAGAGAAAAAAGGGAAAGCTGGTGCTGGGATTCTTCAGCACACAGTCAGCTTTACAACGGTGCCTCCATCATTGCTGTCTCTGCTCACTTTCATACCTGAAAGAGAGTTTGAATGAATCCTCTCGGAAGCCTGCCCTCTGCTGCCCAGCAGCACTCTGAGGAGATCATGAACGTCTGGCCTCTGGCTCCCACAGCAGAAGAGCCAGGAGAGAAAGCTGCTTCTGGCAATCTTCAGCACATAGTCAGCTTTGCAACTTTGTCACCAGCAGTGCTGTGGCTCCTCGGTTTCATAGCTAAAAGTTCATTTGAGTCGTACCTCTCCGGATGGTGTCTAAGCTGCCCAGCAGCACAGTGAGTAGAGCACAAACGTTTGGCCTCTGCTCACACAGCCGAAGAGCCAGGAGTGAAAGCTTGTGCTACTAATCTTCAGCACACAGTCAGCTTTGCAAAGGTGCCTCCATTACTGGTGTCACTGCCCACTGTCAACAGGAAAAACCTCTGAATGCATTCGCTCCAGAGCCTGCTCTCGGCTGCGCAGCAGCACTCTGAGTAGAGCATGAACTTTTGGCCTCTGCTCCCACAGCAGAAGAGCCGGGAGGGAAAGCTGGGGCTGGCATTCTTCAGCACAAAGTCAGCTTTGCAACGGTGCCTCCATCATTGCTTTCACTGCTCACTTTCATACCTGAAAGAGAGTTTGAATGAAACCACTCCGAAGCCTGCACTCTGCTGCCCAGCAACGCAGTGCGTAGATGCAGAAGGTTTGGCTTCTGTTCTCACAGCCGAAGAGGCAGGAGGGAAAGGTGGTGCTAGTGATCTTCAGAACAGAGTCAGCTTTGCAACACTATCTCCATCCTTACTCTCAGGGCTCACTTTCATACGTGAGTTTGCATTTGAATGCTACCTTTCAGGAGCTTGCTGTCTGC